>NC_051177.1:218415756-218485756 GCF_013339695.2 Rhipicephalus sanguineus | reverse complement strand
GCGCACTTTGTTCGTCTCTAAGACAAAAAAAGAAACAGCATACCATATATAGGGTAATAACGTCATTAGGTTGGACTAGAACGAATAAATTATGCTGCAGAGATATGATTATGGCCATATTATGTGAAAGTTGTCTGCTAAGTGACAGCGTTTATGGTGAAGCACGTGCATTTTACGATATTGTCACTTAATCCGTGACAATTTTGTGACATAATTAGTGACATCTTGAACTTTCCTGAATTTCATGTGGATATTCTCATCGAGTTGAAGATGTCCGACCTGTGCCAGGCTTATTCAGTCACATCAGTGCAAGTCAGCTCAATGCAATACTGATGGCAGAGGGACAATAATTAAAAAAATGTGACTCTCATAAGACTATTATGAAGCTTTGAAGCAAGGCTAAGCAGCCATTAAACATTATCACAGTTAAAAAAAAAACTAATGTTCAGCAAGAACAGAACACCTTTCGTCATTTCTTATGGTTTACTTCTTTAAGTCATATGTAAGCTTCCTACCTTCATGCTTCTTGATGAATGTGAATATTGTGTTTAGTGCAGCTCCAGAAGCAGTAGACAATGGCCCGCAGGTCACCAGATGACTCTATCGCAAATTCTCAAAGGATGTGCTGTTGTGCACCTACTCCTTGCTGCTGTATCATGCTTTGTTTTGAGCTCTTTCATTAGCATGATACACGGCAAACAACTTAATTTATCAGAAACTCAAATGCTGTGTTTTTGACGAAATGGTAGGTGTGGGGTGAACTTGAAACCACAAGTATTTGCTTTCTAGTCTCGCACAGGCAATGAAATTTGTGGTTGGCTGTAGGTTGGCTGTAGGTTATGAATGTTTGTGCAGTTGGCAACACTACACTACTGAACTTGATGTGTATATTTGTAAATGCTGCAAGACTTAAAATGAAGGAAGGAAAGAAAGAAATAGATGGGAAGACAGGCAGGTTAGCCACTTCTCAAACTGGATGGCCATGCTATGCAAAGGAAGAGGGTACGAGGAATAAAGGATAATACAAAAGAAACTTACAGAAAAAGAACAAAGCAGGAAAGAAGAGTATGATGCCTCGTAAAGTCTGTCTCTAAGCTCACTTTTGCGTAAGAAGCACAGCAGCACTTTCAATGCTAACATCAAACGGGAGCAGCAATAAAAAAGCTCTGGAATCTGTTTTTCCTGAGATTAAAAAAAAAACGCTTAATCTACACTGCCAGTTTTGTATTATGTACTGAATTAGTTCTTGGTGTTCGAGTGCATTAGGATAATAAATTTAGAGTTAAAAGATTGTTACATGCATGGACGTCTAACTGAATTTATGCCGGTTATCTGAATCAGGTATTGGTGTGCTTTACAGCTGTTTAGTGCAGCATGAAATAGTCACTGCAAAAAATCTGTACATTTTGTTTTCTTTGCAGATGGTGCTCAAGATGGCACATGCAACGCTATGCAGCTGTGGACACCAGCAGCTTGATAAGAACTCTTGAAGCTCATCTGGATGCTTCACAGAACCTGGGTTGGTAGCAGTAATCTCGTTAGGAGAGAGTGATCAAATAGAATCCATTTCTGAATTGTGCAATGCATACCTGTGTTTAATGAAGCAAGTCATTGATACATTGGAAACATTGAGAGTATCACTATTTTGAGTCCAATGTCATGGTAGCTCTTATCTCAGTCATCCGATACAGTATGCAGAATCTGCACCTGCACTCTGTCATGCCTATAACACTATATTTAATTTACAGTGGAGTGCCTCGATAATAGACACCTGTAGCATGATATTGACTGTATTGTGAGGGATTCATAGTGTTCCTGGCGAAATGATCAGTACTTATATAACGGCAGTGCTAAAAGACAAGGACAAGAAAGTGCACATCAAGAGCGCTTACTCACAACTGAAAGCTTTATTGCCTAAACTTGAACCTCGCCTATTACCCGCCAACTAGTTCACATTCCCGTTTTGCTTCAACAGTCAGTATTGTGATGCATTACCTTAACAATGAAGTGGCATATACATCGATATACATGAAGCTCACTAGCGCATTGTTATTATGGTGTTTAACATTATTTTTGTGTTTGGTAGTTTCAAAACCATTCACAATTTGCGACACAAATGTTAGTCCTGTTGTGAGTCACAACAGGACTAACATAGGATGGGCTGCATGCGCCTTGTGATTTAAGTTATCACTGTTAGGAAAATTTTTACATTCATTTCCGCTTGACAGTTATATTAATTGCTTGTCTAGTTTGTGTTTGCTAGGGGAGATTTAAGGTAACAGCAAGCAAAGCAGCATATAAAATTTTCAGTATGCACGCATTTCATAGTTGGCAGAAGCAGGATGGTGCAGTGCTTACAGGCAGGTGCTATGTGCACAGCTGGTTTAGTCCGAAGTGCTGTGAGAAAGACAACATCTAGATGTTGCTTTGGCATAAACAGAGCTTTATGTTTAAATGTAAATTAAAAAATCGAGGCTGTCCACTGTGGCATGCCTCATAAGTACTATATATCTATATTTGTCCGTCTAGCCTAGGATTTTAAATAATTTATTGGGAGAACTTGCACTAAGTTTTGAGGATAAATGAATTATTTTTGTAATAGGAGTCGCCTCCACAAAACAACAAGCAACACTGCACACTAGCTATTGTACCTTGTTCTTTTGCTAGGTGTATAAAAACATGGCAGCAAAACATGGACAAGCAATTGAGCCTCGTCTTTCTAGATATTACAAGAATGAAAGTGTGCTGCACACTCTGCATATCTCACAAGAAAATACTTGGCAGCTTCTAATTTTGTATTTTTCTGTTTTTTTGGAAAAGTCTGCAGTAAGAGAAGACAAGTGGGTATTTTGTATGGATGCAGAAAGCTTAAGACTTCTTTGCTTGATATCTTTTTCAGGAAGACTGAACACTTTTGGCAAAGCAGCAACAGTCCTGGCCCACCTGTTTGTCTACAAGACGGTCTCTTCTGTGAACACTCCTGTGCCTTACAGTATACTATACTGATGATCTTGTACATCTCTCAGTATTTAGGATTGTCAGCACTTGGATTTCTGCACTGTGTTATGCACGGTGCTGAGTCCAAACTTTCCAATAACAGTGTGCATTTGAAAATTTTACATGGCTTGAAAAGATGCTGAATGTAAACTCATTTAATTTACTAAGCATGGTTCTTTACTGTTTTACAGCCGTTATTTATTCCTGGTCAATTTTTATTCAACCTCATGGCATGTCCAGTCCTTGGCTCTAATGTGCCAAGCCACCACCAGTATTGATGGGCAATTTTTAATTCAAAGCGTGTTATTGCCTAACTCCGAGGTAACTTTCCTGTCATGGTATTCGCGGATTCATTTTCAATGTGGCACTTCTGCATGAGCCATAAATTGAGCTGTTGAAGGTGACGAGGAACCAATTTTCCGGTCGCATTTCATGGCACTAGCTGGCATGTAAATATTGTAACCATTGGTCTACTATTTATGCATAATAATGCGGGTGAATAGGGTTGCGAAATAATGCCATGTTCCCAAGCTTAACTGTATAAATTTACATTATTTCTTAAAAATATGTGAATAAAGGCGACTGTGTTTACAAACCTTGGCAGATGGATCTATGGTCGACACCACAGGTCTTTATACAAAACATTGAACTGCACAATCATGCGTAACATGTTTTCATGCCTGAGGGCAAACTAATGCTATATATAAGAAAAATGGTACACCACCATGCCTAAGTGTTGCAAGCCTTTATTACTTATCGAGTTGCCTTCATGTGTAAGCAGACACCAAGTTCTCTGTGCATCAGAGGCATAGGCAGAAATTTTTTTCGGGGGGGGGGGGGGGTTCGTCTCCTTGATTTGAAGTGGGAGCCGGGCAGGCAGATGTGTTCAGTTGTCATTTTGGGCTCTGTATGCCATAGCAAAAAAAATTTCGAGGGGGGGGGGGCGAGGGATGCCCGGTGGTGTGCCCCCCTGGCTACGCCACTGCTGTGCATGCCATCTCTTTGGATTGTACTTGCATACTGGCATTTCGAAGTGTATGTGTCTTGCTTTGTGATGAATTTTCGAACTATACTTTCCATATGCGTGCGCAGGGTTCCCCATTAGGGGGGGCAAAGGTTCGTCGCACCGCCCCCCTGCTCTACTAAGTCAATGTATGGGGCAGATTTTGCGCCCCCCCCCCTCTTAGGTGACTAGACGGGTCAATGTACGGGGCAGATTTTGCGCCCCCCTCTTAGGTGACTAGGGGGGGCGGCCGCCCCCCCTGCCCCCCCTGTGCGCACGCCTATGATACTTTCATAATATTTTACTGCTGTGAATTAGTGCTCAGGTTGCATTGTGTATGTTGTTTCATCTCTTCAATAATGAGCATAGGTTCTGTGGTAGATGAAAATGTATAATTTACATTGACATTGTGAATGTTATTGTTTTGATTCTAATAAAGTGCTACAACCAGCATTTATTGTATCATTTGAAGTTTTAAGAATTTGTAATGCATTCAAAGAAAAAAGTCCTTGTACATGTAAAAGAAATTGTTCAGGCTCTGATATATAGGTCGTGGTTCTCAGCCATGGATGTTTTGGAGACCCCTTGTGGACTGGTGGAAGTGATGAGGGACCCCTTGCGGTGAGAAGTAAGGAGGGGGGGTGAGGGCTTATAAATTAGCACAACATGCAGCGTAAAACAGGTGCCTTGCGTTTCTCCGTGGCAAAGAATGGTCAAACTAAAGTGCCACGCCAATTCAATCTCAACAGCTTGTCACTAAGTTGTGCGATCTGCCGCCACATTTCAGCTGTTTCTCGCTACGCTTTCTCTTCAAATATGCAAGCCTGGAAAAGCACATGTGGTAGAAAATTGCAGTAAAAGCTTTACAGCCATCTCATGGAAAGCATAAGTCAGCTCCGCCGCAATGCATAACCGTTATGCGGTGAAGCAAAACAAAAAATAGTGGGGGCCGCTGTCATTGGACATATTGTTTCTTCAAAAAAGGCGTATTTTCTTTTTTGTTCGAAGATGCGTTTCGCGGACCCCCAGAAATGGCTTCGCTGACCCCCCCCCCCCTTTAGAACCACTGCATGCTATAGATAATGCTTGCGTTACCAGATGGGTTTAATGATTCTTACAAAACATCGTGCAAATAAGCGACAGGCAGTAAACGGAAACAGATCAACTGTGATCGAACATTGATGGGTTGATCATTTATCAATGGTCGCATAATTTGTAGATTTGGAATCAACTACAGGTACACGAGGTAGTAGGAGTGCACATGGCACCCACTTTTTCACTTTTTATTTATCTGCTGCACTCATGTTCGTGCTATGTGTAATCCTGAATCACGAAAAAGTCAAGTTGTGTCCTACCGTGACAAAAATATTCTAATTAAAATGACACCTTATTTTCTGAAGAACAGCTGTTTCACTGAGGCATACAATAATGCCTTTTTTTTAATAGGTACTGCACAATCTCTTCAGGAGTAGTGCCAACTACACGCGGACGTTCGCAATACAGAGGCGCAACAGTATTATCTTTTCTATTTTAAGGGAGACATGTCACTCGCGAATTAATGGACATCGTGCTTAACCTTGGTGGACGCCTTCGACATACATTTGAACGACGGCGTGATACGGAAGAGTAAGGGTTACTTAGTAAAAGGTAGCTAGTCTCCGAGTATAAAAGCAAATAAATACTGACTATGACTAATTCAGAAGCACTGTATGTCGTGCTTCAACGCGCGTAAGTGCTCGTCAAGCAAATATTCGTCTAACTGCTCACAGGTGCCGCTGACCCTGCGTGCAGATCGCAACAGCACCTACACGCGCAATAAATGCACATGCTTGTATAGGTGCACGCTAAAATACCCTTGGAACTCTGACATCGACGTATGTAACAAAATATGCGACATATGATGGTCTTCAAACAGCTGAGAACGCACTGCCGACACTTGCAGCTCGCGGCAAAAATAACTAAAACTGCTCCAACAGCACACGCTCGTAGAATACACATACGTGAGTTTCGCTATCTAAAGGTACAGTGCGGTCCACTGTTAGTGGGAACACGCGATCGCGTGACCGGCGGCCCGGATGGCGCAGACTGGCGGCGAGATTTGTAAACGCGGCGCACGCGGATAAAGGCGAAAGGGCGGGGTTTGCCGCTGTTCGTCTGCTACTTCCGCCCCTGCCCTCGGCGAGTGCTGGACAGCGCTTCCGTTTTTCAGGGGTGCGATTCATGTAACCGCCACTCTACCTGCGCCTCGTCGGCTATTCAGCAGGCAGAAAAAAAGGTGTGGTTTGTTTTGTTGCTCTGGTTTTTCGCCAGTTTTGATGCGATGCGATTCGCGGCCCCAGCGGCCGAATTTCGACTGCGCCCCCAGCTGTGGAATTTTGTGAAAGTGATAACGAAGCCTGTCACTTGCATAACCTAGCATAAGGTAGAAGGATTGATTGTTGGGCTTGTTGGTATTCATGATGAAAGCAAATAGCGCGAAAAAACGTAAGACAAGACGAAGAAGGCTACAGCACAAGCGCATACTAACAAGTGAACTTTTATTAGAAAGGCGAAAATATATAGGAAGCCCAAACCATGTTCACCACGAACACAACCGAAAACCTTAAATGTGCGCATCCAGGTATGTTATCTCTGCATTATTTAACGCAAGGGAAGGCTTTGCCACACAGTCATCTCTAGTATAAGTGCTCATTATGAGGGAAACTGCGCAAAAAAACGTCGACAAAGAGAGAACAGAACAGCACAAGCGCATGCGCTTGTGCTGTTCTGTTCTCCTTTTGTCGACGTTGTTTTTTTTTTTGCACAGTTTTCCTCGCAGTGAATCACCAACTAGCCCAACAGTCTATTCTTGTAAGCGTTCACCGATAAGTTAGTCGTAAGCTTTCAACATGCGGCTCACACGAGCCGGCAGCTTTTTATAACAGACAAGGAAATTTATTCCCGATGCCGAGATCATAGCAAGCTTATCCTTTCAACCGTAAAAATATCGAATTTTGCTAGCACGCGACGAAGTAGCAGACGACTCGGGACACGAACCGCCCTTGTGATCCTACGCGCATGCTCCGCATTTCCAAATCTCGCCAGCAGTTAGCGCTCCGCGGACCGCCGGCCGCGCGCTCGCGTGTTCCCTCTAAGAGTGGACCGTACTGTACTTTTCACGCCGGTATGGGCAAATTTTTGGGCGAGCGAGACATCCACGATGTATGGTGAACACACAAAAAACACACGTTTATCATTTCTCTTGCGGCACGACAAACGACGAACAGAAGTCGGAGCTGAAGGTGCTAACGGTGGCCTTCGTGAGTTCATGGCGCCGCGCTAACTATTTACTAACCTAATCCACGCGCAAACACACGCCGATGATGCAAAAAAAGAAGTAGCAAGCTCCGCCCTCTCGTTGCAAACCACTTGGTAAATATATAAGGCCGTGAAAAGTCAACGAAGCACGCGGTGGCTCTGTGGCGTAGTAGTTAGAGTGTCTGCTTTCGGTGCTTCTGGTCATGAGTTCGATTCCTGTGTCGTGTGCGATTTGTATGTGTTGTCATATGTGTGTGTTTACATTGATATCCATTTTCTAATTACCCCTAGAGATAAGCATTGCAGAAATTATTCCGTGAAACGCTGTTCGAGTGCCAAAATTTTTCTTTTTCGCAGCCGCTTTGTGCCGTAGCTGCCGCCACGTCAAGTTGCGCCATCTATGGAGGATAAAAACAACTAACCGATACATAATGTATGACCTTCGAGATTCCGGGATTGTCGCTCGCTAAGCCTGCATCGTTGATTATTTTAGTATGGCTCTCGAAAACGGTGCCGAATCGACACGAATACCTTGCTGTCGAAGCTTCAGGACGTGAACCTAAAGCAAATAAAAGCATCAGTTCGGAGATAACGAGCGACAGAGCGCGCGACGACCACTTGATAGATTCGAGGTGGACGGCAATCGCTTTCAGCGGCGCGGCCATGTTTACCGGGCGTGCGTATGCGCAGTTCACACCCGGTATTCCGGTGCCGTACAGACTAAAATCCTCTAATGTATGCGTTTCGGTTGCGAGCGCTCTACGTGTTTTGGTTGCGTGAATGTGTGCGCGTATGAATGTGCCATTTTCTGTGCTCGATTAATTTTATTTCAAAGCTGTTTCAACGTGATAGCTTTACTCCCTCGGAGGAGTGCTTTCACTCTATCGCAGACGGAGTACTGTACTCCATGAGGAGGCGTTGAATCACTCCCTGTCTAGAGGGAGTTGTTTCACCCCGGAAAAGGGAGTGCCCAGCGGGACAAGCCAAAACTCTCACAAAGGGAGTGCCCCGATGCCCTTTCTTCTAAGAGTGAAGTTGTCGGCTGCTTGGTTGAACATCTCGAACTAAAGGACAGTGCGAAGAAGCGAGGGCGCAGAAGAGCCACACAACAGAAACGCCTGTGGCAAGCCAAGAGTACACTTCCAGGAGTCTTGGCTCGCATCTCCTTCGACGTGATCTCTTGCTGTGCCAGACTTATGGACGTGCAGCGTGATGTACTTACGCAGATTTTAATTCGAATCGTCTTTATTTCGGACTGGTCCGGGTTCACAGGAAATCAGGTCAGCATCAACTCAAAAAGCACCCTGCACCCTATACTCACGGTGCTACCATGCGCTTTTGACAAAAACAGAGCAGTACTTTATTTCGTATAATACTCGAAAAACTTGAAATCACATAGACCGCAACACAAATCCAAAATGTATAGTTGCATGAGTCACTGCTTCGTTACTTCACAAATCACAAAGACGAGTAATATAAATATATACAAGAGATGTAGGCGCACTCAAACTGCACTCCTCAATAGCAACTGCCTCGAAAGCATGCATGTTAGCCCAGGTGATTAAAATGGGAAGATTGTGATGGGCAGATATTACAGCGTAAGCTTATATGAACTCACAACAGCAGTCGATATTGGTGGCGCAGTTCTCCGCCACCGGTGTCTGTCGCTGCTATCGCGCACGTAGAGAAGCGAGGGTTCCAGGTACATTTGAACCGATAGACGTGGCATGCAAGTGTTCTACAATAGAGGCAGAGGGGGGGGGGGAGCCTGGGCACGCCTATGTGTTCTACCACAGAGCCACGCCAGTGCTCGAAAGTTCTTTTGTTTTCGGAAAATAACCCATACAATCATCATGTATGACGAGTAATCGCGTTTGTATTACCGCGTGGCGTAAGAATAGAATCTCACCAGGCGTCACGGCATACAAATTGCGTAACGGGTCGGTGCTTTGAAGTTTTCCACCCATTACAGAGGGGCTCGGTCATAATTATCCATCGTCCACCACAGCAACAAAACAGTGTACAGGTACGTAGGTGAGCATATTTCGTCAGAAACGCGTAGTCGGCGCATCGCTACTTACAAAGTGCAATGATTTATTGCGTAGTGGGTACCTCGCAAGGGTACTTGCAGTAGGCCGACTAAGAGAAGACAAATTATGGCCGAGCCGGTTGTAATTAAAGTCCGTCTACTTCGTAAAATACCGTCATATTCTCTCCCTTCCACCGCCTTCTCTCCTACGCGTCTCGGTTTGTTAGTTTTTTTTTCTTTTCATTTTTATTTTTCGCTTGCGACAGCGGCGCCCGCTCGAGCGCGCCACGTGAACGCGTGAAGCCTTCAGGCCGGTTGCGCGGCGCTGACTTAGCCACGGCCTTTCTAGTCCAGCCGTGGCCGTTTGCCGCGCCTCGCATACGGCTGTGTGTAATGATTCACTCGTTATTTCTGCGTTGGTTCTCTCAATTGGTCTGGGTGTGCGCACGATCTGATTCCCTTAACGCTATATTGCGCCAGAAGAGCTGCTGCAAGCCATCCACAATTCGTAGCGAATTGCCCGTCGTGTACGCGTCCTTTCCGAGCGAAGCGTTTCCACGTCTATATGGCCCGGATGTTGCTAACTGGGTATATTTAGAAAAGGTTCAAATGAAATTATGTAAACACGGCGTGCATCGGTAAGAAATATTTATATGGTAGCTGTGGTGTCAAGCCACGCCGTTTGGGAAGGAATACATCCAGTGCGCATAAACTACCTCGCTCGTCTATCACGATCGACACTCCAGCCGATCAGCCGCGGTCAACTGAACCACTGTCACTCGTCGAGCCGCTCAAAAAAATTCCGCCTGTCACCCAGAAGTGATTCGCCAGATTACACAATATGAAGGAGGAGCTGCATATGAATCCACGGCTTTCAATATATTCTGTGCGCTACGTTGTTTTTTGTTTGTTTGTTCTTTTGCTATCGCAGTCTCATCTCAACGCTCGCTACGTCTTTGCCCATCCATCCGCACATTACAGAGCAAGCCTGGTAAAATATTTGGAACATAGCCTAGTGTTGCCGTGCACGGCACTCGTTCATTTAGAGTTAATGATAATATCTGGGGTTTTACGTGTCAGAACGAAGATATGATTATGAGGCACGCCGTCGTGAAGGGCTCCGGAAAGTTCGACTACCTGGGGTTGTTTAACCTGCACTGACAACGCACAGTACACGGGCCTCTACCATTTCGCGTTCATTTAGAGTTGTCAGAACCTCGCTAGCGTAGTAAAGCGCCATTATGGAGTATCTTTCACAAGCGTAAGACGAGGTGCTAGAACACTGCAGTTATAATCCAGCTGCTCATAAACCACGTCATTTTAGAATAACAGAGAGCTGAGCTAGTTGGTAAGTATTCATTCTAAAAAGACAGGGCGTGCAAACAAGGACACAAGAAAGAAGTCAGGACACCACAAACGCCGACTAACAACTGAAGAGACGCACAACGGCTGAAAAGAAAGAAGGCACGAAAACTTATCTGCGCATGCCCATGCAACAGGCGAACCTATCCATCCGGCACGCGTGGCGGTCTACGTTGAAGATAACTGTTAAGGCATTTGATTTCATCTTTATGCAAGTTAATCGACGGTTGGCTCACGCATGCGTTACCACTATTCTCGATATGCCATGCTTCCATCATCAGGCGCGTTTCTTCATTTCTATGACGGTACAACACTGCGCATTCATCGAATTTTGGCGTGCACTTACAATCTCGACAATGTAAAGATAGATTAGAAGGTGAGCCTCCTGTTAGCGATCTCTTATGTTCCAACAATCTCTGGTTTATGCACCGGCCCGTTTGTCCTACGTAGAAGCGACCGCAGCTGAAAGGGACCTTATACACCACACTCGTACGGCAATCAGTGAATTTGTTGGTGTGTTTTACGAAACAAATATCGGTCCGCTTCTTGTCTTTTACTCGCTCATTCTTCCTCTGCACAGCGGCGCAAATCTTACCTAGCTTATTGGCAGCCGTGGAAAACAACATTAACGCCGTATCTACTTCCTACTTTCTTTAGCCTGTGAGACACGCAATGAATGTACGGTATACCTACGACACGTTTCTTCTTATCGCTTTCTGCAACCATGCTCGGACTTAACACAATAGACTTCTTTAAACGTTCAGCGACCGTGGCCACTGCATCACGAGGATACCCTACATCTAAAAGACGCGTAACCTGTGCGTTAAAGCTATCACTCATTTTGTGCTCACACGACTTGGTGAGGGCTGATTTAAGGCAAGACATGGCGATACCGTTTTTTACAACCTTCGAGTGCTTCGACGAAAAATTTAACAACGGTTTCGAAGATCTAGGAGAATACTGCCAGCACACGTGATTCTTCTGGAACGTTAAGGAAATGTCTAGAAATTGTATTCCATTATTCTGAGGTACCTCTTTAGTAAAGCGCAGCCCTCCTCCATTTAATTCAAATTTTTCGCTCACCGAAGTTACCACCTTTTCAAAATCCTCACCACTACAAAAGATCAATAATCGTCCACATAACGAAAAACCTTAATAACCGAATTACCTAAGGCGCCTTCCAAAAGATTGTCAACCTTGCTAAGGTATAAATCACTAAGAACCGGAGCAACCTTAGAACCAATACATATCCCTGATTTCTGCACATACACGCCTTCCTTCCAACCTACAAGCGTCGACTTTAAAACATGGAAAGGATTTCTAGAAATGCCCCGGTAGAAACACCACATTTATCGGTGAAAACCGTCTGGTGCTCTTGTTCGTTAATACATTCATTAACACAATTTAACAACTCCTCATGCGGTAAAGAATAATACAGGTCTTCAATATCCATACTAAAAGCCTTACAACAGCCGGGGTTCTCCTCGGAGAGGAACTGAACTAGTGCCTGAGAATTACGCATACGAAAGGGTCTGAAAAACTCAAAGAGGTTAAGCAGTTCTGCAAATAACTAGATACAGCGACTTGCCAGGTGCCTTGCTCTGAAACGATTGCTCGAAATGGGATCTCGTTCTTATGTGTTTTGGCTGAAAAAAACAATTCTAAAGTAAGTGATTTAGCCTTCTTGACATTACAAGCTATTCTCTCAAGATTATGTCTTAACAAAAGGTCGACAGCACGTTGCCTGACTACCGATGGCTTAAGTTTTACCGTCCTAAAATTCTTTTCTATGGCTGTTAATGCTTTTTCTGAGAACAAACTGTCCGGCATAATTACAAAATACCCTTCCTTATCTGAAATTACTGGCCTGAGTTTCTTTTCCACACAGTAATTAACCAAAGGCTGGACAGGATCAGAACACTTGAGATGCATATTAGAACCCTTGATGCTAGCAACGCAGTCTGAAATGCAGTGGGAACGCTCTTCTTCAGGAACAAGTCTAGTGATTGTACGCGGCAAACTTAAAACGTCTATTGGTTTCAGGTTCGGCTTAAACAGTATTTAGGACCTAAGGCTAGGGTTTACAGTGACTATCATCTAAGGCAGCTCCTCCAAGGACTAGCAAGTTATTTTGCGGTGAAACAGTAGAAATAATCTTCCTCTTACATGGTTGAAGTTCTCGAAGTTTTACCCTCCATATGAATTCCGCATGCTGGTTAGCTACCCTCATCCAGTCGGCGTACATCTGCTTCTGGCGGCGATCGTCACGCGAAGTCGAACAACGGACCTTGAGGCATTCCTGGTAAAATCTCACTTGACGCCATGATTCCGCGGTCAATATGGCACATATCCTCCTGGCATGTCCGGTAGATGGTTGCAGAAACCCGCACAACAGTTGAACTTCAACTGGGCAAACTCTATTCTTAGAAAACCATGAAAAAGTTCTAGCACGGACCAAGCAAATAGCAATTAAAGAAGCCAAAGAGGCAGGATTGTTCAGAAACTTCGAGAACTTCAACCATGTAAGAGGAAGATTATTTCTACTGTTTCACCGCAAAATAACTTGCTAGTCCTTGGAGGAGCTGCCTTAGATGATAGTCACTGTAAAACCCTAGCCTTAGGTCCTAAATACTGTTTTAAGCCGAACCTGAAACCAATAGACGTTTTAAGTTTGCCGCGTACAATCACTAGACTTGTTCCTGAAGAAGAGCGTTCCCACTGCATTTCAGACTGCGTTGCTAGCATCAAGGGTTCTAATATGCATCTCAAGTGTTCTGATCCTGTCCAGCCTTTGGTTAATTACTGTGTGGAAAAGAAACTCAGGCCAGTAATTTCAGATAAGGAAGGGTATTTTGTAATTATGCCGGACAGTTTGTTCTCAGAAAAAGCATTAACAGCCATAGAAAAGAATTTTAGGACGGTAAAACTTAAGCCATCGGTAGTCAGGCAACGTGCTGTCGACCTTTTGTTAAGACATAATCTTGAGAGAATAGCTTGTAATGTCAAGAAGGCTAAATCACTTACTTTAGAATTGTTTTTTTCAGCCAAAACACATAAGAACGAGATCCCATTTCGAGCAATCGTTTCAGAGCAAGGCACCTGGCAAGTCGCTGTATCTAGTTATTTGCAGAACTGCTTAACCTCTTTGAGTTTTTCAGACCCTTTTCGTATGCGTAATTCTCAGGCACTAGTTCAGTTCCTCTCCGAGGAGAACCCCGGCTGTTGTAAGGCTTTTAGTATGGATATTGAAGACCTGTATTATTCTTTACCGCATGAGGAGTTGTTAAATTGTGTTAATGAATGTATTAACGAACAAGAGCACCAGACGGTTTTCACCGATAAATGTGGTGTTTCTACCGGGGCATTTCTAGAAATCCTTTCCATGTTTTTAAAGTCGACGCTTGTAGGTTGGAAGGAAGGCGTGTATGTGCAGAAATCAGGGATATGTATTGGTTCTAAGGTTGCTCCGGTTCTTAGTGATTTATACCTTAGCAAGGTTGACAATCTTTTGGAAGGCGCCTTAGGTAATTCGGTTATTAAGGTTTTTCGTTATGTGGACGATTATTTGATCTTTTGTAGTGGTGAGGATTTTGAAAAGGTGGTAACTTCGGTGAGCGAAAAATTTGAATTAAATGGAGGAGGGCTGCGCTTTACTAAAGAGGTACCTCAGAATAATGGAATACAATTTCTAGACATTTCCTTAACGTTCCAGAAGAATCACGTGTGCTGGCAGTATTCTCCTAGATCTTCGAAACCGTTGTTAAATTTTTCGTCGAAGCACTCGAAGGTTGTAAAAAACGGTATCGCCATGTCTTGCCTTAAATCAGCCCTCACCAAGTCGTGTGAGCACAAAATGAGTGATAGCTTTAACGCACAGGTTACGCGTCTTTTAGATGTAGGGTATCCTCGTGATGCAGTGGCCACGGTCGCTGAACGTTTAAAGAAGTCTATTGTGTTAAGTCCGAGCATGGTTGCAGAAAGCGATAAGAAGAAACGTGTCGTAGGTATACCGTACATTCATTGCGTGTCTCACAGGCTAAAGAAAGTAGGAAGTAGATACGGCGTTAATGTTGTTTTCACGGCTGCCAATAAGCTAGGTAAGATTTGCGCCGCTGTGCAGAGGAAGAATGAGCGAGTAAAAGACAAGAAGCGGACCGATATTTGTTCCGTAAAACACACCAACAAATTCACTGATTGCCGTACGAGTGTGGTGTATAAGGTCCCTTTCAGCTGCGGTCGCTTCTACGTAGGACAAACGGGCCGGTGCATAAACCAGAGATTGTTGGAACATAAGAGATCGCTAACAGGAGGCTCACCTTCTAATCTATCTTTACATTGTCGAGATTGTAAGTGCACGCCAAAATTCGATGAATGCGCAGTGTTGTACCGTCATAGAAATGAAGAAACGCGCCTGATGATGGAAGCATGGCATATCGAGAATAGTGGTAACGCATGCGTGAGCCAACCGTCGATTAACTTGCATAAAGATGAAATCAAATGCCTTAACAGTTATCTTCAACGTAGACCGCCACGCGTGCCGGATGGATAGGTTCGCCTGTTGCAATGGGCATGCGCAGATAAGTTTCGTGCCTTCTTTCTTTTCAGCCGTTGTGCGTCTCTTCAGTTGTTAGTCGGCGTTTGTGGTGTCCTGACTTCTTTCTTGTGTCCTTGTTTGCACGCCCTGTCTTTTTAGAATAAACCACGTCACTTTGCCGTAGAGTCCCGTTTCTTCGTGCGCAAGCGGCTGGGACAGGCGATGGCGTGGTGTTCGTGCAGCGTGTCACGAGGTTGTATCGCCTTATATACTGCCGCTTTCTAGCCACCAAAGTTACTTGCTCAAGCAAGCGATTGTCTTGGTGCATGACAACTGAAACAACATTTCGCGTGACATTGAGGAAGTACTACACCACATATGGTCGCCCGGCAAAGCAATACACCAGTTGAGAGTAAAACGCATGAACATTTCTCTCACAAAGCCGCACCGATCTCGTCTCGAAGTTGGCTCGACCTATTCGGTGGATCCAGACTTTGCGTAGACCCTCATTCTCTTTAGCGCGCGAAATGGCAGAAAGCTTTTCCCCTTGATTGTCACGGTTGTGGCAGCCATACGCACAGCAACCCGGCATCGAGACAAAACGAGCAGGACACACGCGTGCACTTCGTATGCGGCCAACACACAGCACAGTGGCGCCTTGAAGCTTTCAACGTGGCACCGCGAGGCGGAGCAAACAAAATACCAAGAAAAGGGGCGCGCGCTACCACGCGACCGCGGCAGCCCTATCGGAGGCGTGGAGAGGAGGAAGCGGCGTAGATCAAGAGAAGGCTGTACTTTTCCGAAAGTAGAGGGGCTTTAGTTGTAATGGTTGGCAAGCACTCAACCAGCAGAATTCGATGTTGGCCTAGTTGGTTCATGCTTGAAAAGTAGTGTTTGTGCAAAAGACTACACGAAAAAGCTGAGGACAGGAAGAGCGCCGAACGGCACTCTTTCTGGCCTTCTTCATTTTTTCCGTGTTGTTTTTTTTCCGCCAATACTACGCATCATGCTTCAAACCACCGACTCATTACTCAATTCGTATAGTGTTACGCCTGCTGCGATTCTACTATTCTGCCACTCAATATTACAACTGTTAATGTGTTTCCTCGCCCTACATGATGCTCTGGCGTTGCCCTTAGGCAGAACACGCCTGGGCTCCAGTCCGCCACGCAACCTGTTTCTTTCTTTTTTTTTCGATATGCTCGATAGCAGCGGCGGGAGAACTACGCCAGCAAAATCACCTGTTGTTGTGAGCTCATAACAGCTTCAGGTGTCATGTCATTTCTTTGAAGCGGTACCATACCCTTGGTTGCACATACGAGGTGACAATAATGTAAAAGCCAATGAAGAGGTATATCGAGACGTAGGGAGAAAAACTGCGGTTTTGGCGAGTTGATTTACGACCATTTTGCGCAACCTGTGAAGCAAGCAAGTAGGTGCTGAAAGGAATGTGACGCAGTGCTTTCGTTTCTTGACTGAATTACCTTTATTTAAGCAGTTACGTGTTTGCGCTACAGATTGTGTAGGGTGAAGATAACGGTTGCGGATTATTATTCCTGTTCGCGTACTCATTTCTTGCTTTACGAAGTTTATGTGGTCATTCCTTCGTAGTGATGAAGAACAATACACGCCTACAGCATTGATGCTCACGAGTGAAATCGGCGCAATATTATACGCTACGCTATGCATTAATGCGTTAACGTTTCCTTTCCGACAAAAACTTTCCCCGATAGTTTTGGTCGCACTTTCACACAAGCGGTTTTCTATGGACCGTCTACTAAATTACACTTAGATCATAATTACTGCAAATAACATGCCCTCTACTTTCCGTGGCTATGTTGTCTGTTAGTTCTAATTAATGTTATATTTTTGTCATTTCTACAAGGAAACCTACTGAAAATGTGCTACAACCAGCCCGCATCGCATTCCTCGTTTACTAATTACAACAACAATGTGTCGATCTACGTAGCTGCACCCGAGTTATCTAAAAGCACTAGGAGATAGTCTAGGTATCTATATACCTTCACTACCTGCAGGTCACTAATATCCGCAACTACGCGCTAGTCCAAAGAAGGCTGCACTCCACTGCACCTCTTTTGTCATGCCACCAAAAGTTTAGATACAAAATTATACGTCTAAATGCGGTTGTTTATCCATGGCCCATGAGTTGTCGCGAGGATTAAGTCACTGCAGAACCCGCACGGACCTCTCGGTGATAGACATCCCTGACGCCGCCAACCTACCACTCAGAGTACGGAGAGGCACGGCACGTCATCCGCGCACCTCACCACCCCACCCAAGTCTAAAAAAAACAAGAGGCAGAATACAGGCATTTACAAACTCCTACACGAACTATGTGGACACCCACAGGAGCTACAAACGCTTATACACGGACAGCAAATGCAAGCTATGCAAAAGAAAAAAGGCTTCACACGGACATATACTGTTGGAATGTCCCAACATATCAACAAGTTCTCCAGAGACCCTCACAAGAGCGGTGGCGGATAGTGCTGCTCGGCTCATTGGTCGAACGCCAAGAATGGGCTATCCATCTTGGTCAGGGAGGCTATGGGGAGACAACGTCTCCCGGACTCTACCTGTGCTGTCTAGCCCGGACCACAAACCAGGCAGATCTTGTAGTAAAGCTTCTTCACTGACTCATCGACTGCACACGCAACGTCGTTCGCGAGATTCCAGGTTACAGTCAAACACTTTTATAACGAAACCGGGTGCAATGAATTATGTTTAATATCGAACACGCGAAACTTTCACAGCATAATTCATGCGAAATGCGCTTTCTATGACGAGCCGCACGTTGGATAGAGCAAACATATTGCTAGCGCAGCAATGCATGCGTCAACCAGCCCTGCAATAGTTTATGGTAGCGGAAATATAAGTAAAAATAAAGATTAACGACTGTTTGGACGCAAGCCACGGAATAGCGTGCGAAATCCAAACAGGCGTTACAGAAAGCTCCGTTTGAAAGAAGGCGCGACTATGTGGCGCGGCGAGTGCGCATATTTTGTTGGAAGCGCCGCAGATTTCCATGATACTGGTTCACAATATTTCCCGAGTTGAAAATAAAATTCGCGCTGATGTTGCAAGGCGCGCGGTGCGAACCAAAGTGACCGCCTACTGCAAGTATGTGTAGAGGGCGACAGAATAAATTATGCGCTGTGAGGGAAATGGCACAACTATTCTGTGCGCGTTTTTTCTCCAAGTTCATAGTATTACGTACTAGGTGCTAGAATTCGTTAACAGCGGGTTCGGCTATAGAGAAGTACTTGATGTATCGAACGAAGTCCGTAAAATCGTGCTCTTTGTTTTAACCAGATTTCAAACACCGGTCAGACTGGCCTGTGTTTTATTCAACCAGCACGCGAGCACCGACTCGCAGTGCGCACCAATTCAGGGGGTCACAGGGGTGATCATGGGAAAGATGTCAGTGTACCCTACTAATGGACAAAACTAAGTTCTTGAAGCGATCCTTAGATGGAACAGAGAGAGAGAGAGTGCAGAATACCAGTACTTAACCATACCGAATAAATTCGTCAGCGCACTGTCTGTCACTGCCACTATCTGAAAAGGAAAAAAAATGGATACTTTCCTTTGAAGCGCTGTTGAAATGAAGTAACAAAATTCTGAAAGATTGTGCAGTCGTTAGGCCTAAAGGTGGATGACTTGGAAAACCGTTTCAGAAGAAATAACCTGCTGGTCTATGGTGTACAAGGAAACTTAGGAAACTAGTCAACAGCTCGAGACATGTGCGAAAGATGAAATCCGCAGACTAGGAAAACCTAGTAAAAAGCCGAGCCCAATTATTCTGGAGCTGCTTGACTCTCGCGACAAAAGCAGAGTCTTAAAAAAACTGTTTTAAGCTAAAGGGTACGAATTATGGAATTGGTGGAGACTTCGCAGCTACCGTACGTGACATTAGCCGCAAACTTTGACGCTTCGCTAAGGAGCACAGGGCATCTGGAGCAAAGGTGTATCTAGTTGCCGAAAAATTACGACTAAATGGGGAGCTTTACCGCTGGGACGATACTAAGAATGATGGAGTCCCTTTAAAGGAAGAATGCAGCCAGCAGGTGAACCAGCAAAACACAGCGTCGAAGCGGCGCCCGTGACGGCAGAAATAAGCTTCATCAATCTAAACGCTCGTAGCATTGTCAACGAAATGGGTGTACTTGAATCGTTGTTTCTGTGCCTCAAACCAGACTTCGTTGCACTAGAGCGTACTAGAACAGGGGAGTGCTCGGAACGGCCGCAGTACCAATGTACCGAAAGTGAAGCCCAAAAGGGGTCAATCGTCCTGTAGCGCTGCGATCGGTAGTCTGCAGTGTGTCGTCATTTAAGAGCTGCGCGCGGCCTCGCCAAAGTGGTGCAGGGGTAGAATGCCCGCTTCCCAATCAAAAGGCCCGGGTTCGAACCGCAGCTTTAGATGGTGGGTTTTTCTTCTTAGTGTCACCTTTTATATCTGCATTGGTTTTCCTCTGTTTCATAAAACTAGCTTCTGTTGCTACGCATTGCTACAAAAAGTAACGTGAAATGTGAAATCTCGTCTCGAGTCGCGTATTCGCGAAAATCTCGGAGGCCATACTTTACGTTTTTGTTCAATCCCGCGCGATGGCGCTGCAAATAACCGTGCTCACTGTCAAATTTCTTCTATTTACTTCACATTTTGCGTTGCTTTTTAAAGTGACACGTCCCAACTGAAGCTAGTTTTAAGAAACAAAGGAAAAACAATAAGCTATAAAAGGTGACACTCAGAATAAAAACCCACCATCTACAGCTGTGATTCGAACCCGGGCCTTTTGAGGGGGAAGCGGGTATTCTACCGCTGCACCACCTCGGCGGAGCCGCGCGCAACTCTTAAACGACGATACATTGCAGACTACCGATCGCAGCGCCGCAAGCGGATTGACACCCGTTTGGGCATCACTTTTCGAAGCTCGTTCCGAGCACTCCCCTGTTCTACTACACTCTAGTTGAACTAACTGAAACGTGGCTTACGAGCACGGTGTAAGAATATTCAGGTGTTGACACTGCGCGCGCCTAAGCGGCCAGAAAATGTTCGGTCGTCGGTCCGTTGAGTGGTGCGCCATCTAATGGCTTGAGGTGGAGAGCGCCCGCGAGTAGCCGAATCACGGTGGTGCTGCGTCATCGCCGCCGCGCTCGCCGTGCCCTCTCCTGTTGCTCTCTCGATTTCGCCCCGCGACACCGCTTGGCGGATGCACATTATCCAGCAAAGTGGCACAGAAAAATGCACGTTATCAGCAGCATGCGCGTTGCTATGGAGACGACTGCCCCGCTATTCGAAGCGCCCTCCAAGACAGCGCCGATGAAACTGCAAGCCATCTGATAAGAACCCGAACATTATCTGGACGCGCGTGGATTGCGGTTTCCCATGCGTTGGAGGAAGAGTGTCATCACCTGAGTATATTCGTACACCGTGCTTACGAGCGACGTCAGAGATGACGAGATATGACCCCCTAATTACGCGATAATTCGCAAGGACGGACAGTCACGTGCGGGAGGCGTAGCCATTCTGATAAACAAGAAAATAAGCTTCCCGATGTCATGGGTACGGAAGCAATCTTCTGCAGGCTCCTTTTCGGTGCACGCACTTTCATTGTAGATTGCATCTATCGGAGCCCCATCGCAGATATTGACGTCATTAGATCACTTCACAACTTTTTCATACGCTATGCGCAGAAGAGCAGGCTAATCTTGTTGGGCGATTTTAACATGCCTGATATAGACAAGCAAACTTTCATTTTCATTCGGCTTGTTCCGAACTTATTCTAGATACTATGTTTAATCCTAATTTCTCTCGAATAGTAACTCAACCTACACGTACACGCGGGTCTTCATCTAACACTTTAGATTTAATATTTTTTAGTGAACACTTCCCATCTGATCAAGCGAAAATCGACGTCATGGATGACATAGAGGACCACAAACTTATTTTTGTAGTGTACTTATTCGCGTGAATACCTCCAACTACTTATTACGATTTCGCTAATGCAGACGACAACAGCATACTTGATCACGTCATCGGCGAATTTCCTGCCTTTCTAGAGCTATCCAACATGGCAACCTCAGATATTGAACAACTATGGCTTAGATTCAAAGAAATTGTACCATGTTGTTTAAACACTTTTGTACCCACGAAAACAAAGAAGGCAAGAAAGAGCAATGCATGGATTAATTGCAACATCACTCATGCTAAATGTAAAGCAAAACGCTTAAGAAAGACATGGAAAGCAAATCCCAACCGCACATCTCGAGAGTTCATTTCCACCGCTATTCGTAACATGAAAAGTCCAAATAAAGAAATCTAAAACCAACTACTTTAAAAATACCCTTTCCCATTTCCTTAAAACATCCCTCTAGAATTTCTGGAATTAATTTAAATCTAAAAAACAAAGCGAACACCCAGTTCCTTCAGATGACCTCTGTACAGCGAGTCTTTGTAACAAATATTTTCAATCCGTTTTTACCATAGACGATGGAAACACTCCACATGTTAACCCATGTAACCAAATACGCTTAGAAGCACCTGTTGTGACAGAACCCGGTCTACTTACACTATTACTCAATATCGACACTAAAGAGGGACGCGGACCCGATAACATACCAAATAGATTCCCAAAGAGATATGCAGAATAGTTAACCAAATACGTGCGCTTAATTTTTAATATATCATTATGAACATGTACATTACCACAAGATTGAAAAGTCGGAAAAATATTTCCAGTGCATAAATTCTGTAACAAAGCGGAAGTCTCCAATTATAGACCCATCTCCCTAACCATCTTAGTCAGTAAACCACTTGAACACATCGTGCTTGAAAGCATAACCACACACCTCGAAGAAGAAAACACCCTTTCACCTACCAACACGGTTTCGAAAAGGTCTATCTACTGTCACTCAGCTTCTTGAGCTAATCCATGACATATCATTCAGTATCAATAACCAAAAACAAATTAATCTTCTCCTACTAAATTTTCGAAGGCTTTTCATGGTGTTTCACACAGTAAACTAATGACTAAAATCGAATCAACTTTGCGAAACTGACCTATCGTTTCCTGGATCCAAGATTACCTTACTAACCGATTACAGTTGGCAGAAATTAACCATCAGGCATCGACTCTATCTCCCGTCACATCTGGTGTGCCCGAGGTGTGTGTACTGGCTCCAGTTCCCTTCCTAATTTTTATCAATGATTTACCATCTAACACACGCGCTAAAATTAGATTATTCACAGACGATTGTATACTTTATCGTGAAATTAACTCTCCTGAGGACCGCATATAACTTTAAATGATGCTCTTGACTCAGTTTCTAAATAGTGCGCTGACTGACAAATGACCCTTAACTTTAATTAAGCCGCTGCCCTAACAATTACCAGAAAAAGACATATGTCCCAGTTCCCATATACCGCAAATAACATGCAGCTAGCTCGAGTTCAAGAACACAAATAACTTGATTTGATACTGTAAAGAGAGGGTGAGTGCTCGAGCCAACGTTTCGACAAGTGGACTTGTCTTCTTGGCTCGAGCACTCACCCCCTGTTTACGGTTTTTTTCATCGCAAGCTTCCATCTTCCACTTCCTGCCGTTTTTTTTTTTTTTTTTGGTTTGATACTGACACACGATCTTAGATGGGACTCTCGCATTAACAACATTACATCAACTGCCTTAGAAAAGCTATTTTCCCTTAGATGACACCTCCGTCTTGCGCCGTCCGACATCAAGCTCTTAGCATACAAAACTTTTATCCGCACCGTCCTCGAATATGCTAACATTACATGGTTTCTATATACTAAACATAACACTGACAAACTAGAAAGTATCCATAGAAAGGCCATTCGGTTTGTATTTAACAAATATAAAATTTCAGACTCACCTACCGAATTACTAAAGAGCGCTGGCCTTCTTAGCCTTGAAAATAGAGCCAAAGTAGCACGATTGAAATTCATGCATCAACTCCTACACAATCAGCTCAACATTGACATTACTACATATATTTCAATCACCACAGCAAGACCTAGACGTAACAAACACTCCTTAGCGCTCACTGAATATACACACCAATCTAACTGCTTTAAATACTCTTAGTTCCCGACACCAATAAGAGACTGGAATGAACTTGACCCATCAACTGCTAACACGAAGCCGCTAGACAAGTTTACTCAATAATCAAGGAAGCTTTACTAACACAGCACGCTTAAGCTAGGTTATTACCTTATTTATTTGTTACCATTGCTATTTTACGCACGAGTTTGTTGTGTTTAACTATTCTGTTTGTAGTGGAATATTTTATATATTATATAGCCTATATTTCTCACCTTACATTTACATTTATGTATTTATTGCGCATTGTTGTACAACCAGCTGTGATCTTTTGCTGTTTGTATGTTTTGCAGTTTATGTTGTCATTCTATGTTACTTTGTGCACATTTCTAATTTAATTCTTTTTCTCATTTGCTTCTGTAGCCCCCCCCCCCCTTTAACTGCTTTGATCTCGTACGAGATTGGCAATATTTAAAAAAATGAACCTCTAGAACAAAGCTCCTGCCCAGAGATTACATGCTTGACAGGTATTGCAATTACCTTTGAATTTTCTTAGGCAGAAATATTGCTTGGACGCTAAAAATAAGCTGTTGGAACTTAGCGCTGATTGGTGTCTTCGCGCTTCTTGTTCTGTCGCCCTACTCTCTGGAGCTGGAAAAAACTTTTCTCGTGGCAATGCTCGATTTCAACTTAGCTATGAGCTCTATGTGTTATCCCAGTTGCACAAGTTTGAGGTAATGTCTAGCGGTAGCGGACAAACGAACTCCGTAACTCAGAGCGGAAGAACCCTAACTGAGCCACTAACAATCTGTGTGGTGGTCGAGCGTCGCAGCTGATAGAGCCCAGACAGTAATGATACCCGCCTATCACTTGCCTGTTCGAGCGCACCGTAACTTCAAATGACAGCAACGTCTCGTGCCAAGCCCCACACAACTCACGTTTATTGACGTTGAGGCGCTGTCCTCTCTGCCATGTACCATTATTTTCTAGTATTCACGTCGTATGGTAATACTTATGTCCTGAGACAGTGTGCGCAATAACTAAGGCGGATGCAAGGAATGTTGTTCAATATACTGTTTAAAATTTCTTTGCGGAGATCGACTTCATTGCAAATTGCTAGTTGTACGTCTTACGAAAAAAAATAACTCGAATGTGCACGCGCACACAAAGAATTTTACTTGTTCACGTTCCCCGCGAAAAAGAGAGAGCTGCTCTCTTGACCGCACAAATCAAATTGTCAGTACTTTTGAGCATGAGCATGAAATGCTTTCAGGTGTCGGCGACCTCCAAGTGACCGTGAGCCAAAAGCCAGAGTCTCAGTCGAGAACACCCGGGCTTTCGGTGCAAAGCAAAAAGAAATGCGGATTTTGGACCTAACCAGTTGTGCAGGACAGTAATACATAGGATACTTACTGCCCAAACAATTTTAAAAATATTTTTCCGAGGTGTTAGTGTTTGTTCGTGATATCACTGAACCTGTAACGTTTAATACGCTGAAATTTGAGTTGTCTTCTTCAATGGCGACGTTCCAAAGGCAGATACAAGGTACCAAACACCTGAGTGACGTTTTTTGAGGTTAATAGGTCTGTGCTCTTTTCAACTCCACTGGCTTGCCAGTTTCACGGCGAGGGTTTGGCTCCACCTTCGAAAGATGGCGCACGCTGCGTGACCAAGCGCTCGGATGGTGTGTGACCGAGGCGAGACTTGCAACGAGGTTTACCTCGAAACAGGTTCATTCCGGCTAAATAAGCTTTCAGGCCTGCGTCGTGTGGTGGCCGCATACGCTAAGCAAGGTTCAATATTTACCCCACGCAGTGACAGGAAACAGTGGAGTGTGGCTTTGCGGACGTCCACAGTATCCATTTCAAGAATGTGTGTAGCATAATCGCCAACCAATCTGCTTTGCCGGTAGCCATTGCACGCTTACATCTACTCTCGACTACAGGAGAGCTAGCCGCTTTTTCAGCATACGGCTTGTAGCGCGTGATTACAAATAACGCCGCGTGACATCGGCGGCATCGCGCAGATTGCAGCCGCTGATGTATCGCGATATTATCGGCTGCAAATCCGATTCTAAATAACTGAATCTCCAGCAAACCACCTATTGCTTAGGCTCCGGTTGCCACTCGTAGCACGCAACTCGCATTTATTGGAAACAAACACCAACCGACCTGACCACTTGTACATGGTTGCCCGATCCGGACGGCTAGCAATCATTCATGCATTTAAGATATTTTGATAATTTATGAGCACCAAACAAAATTTTAATAAACATGAAATATTCGTATCTTTCGAGAAAAATTTTATTTTATAATGTAACGTTCTACAATTCTTTTCGGCAGACTATCGCTTTCACGTGCTGTTACGAGAAGTACCTTTCTACCTATAGCATTTTTCTTACAGTTGAAGGCAGCATAGCGTAACGAATCCGCTAATGATTTTGCTTAAAACTGTTAGCCTACATGACAGTGCTACAATTCAATTTTGGTTCACGTTATAGTGAGCAGACTTTGCACTAATGGAAATGGAATAAGCTTAAGATGGTTTAGCTTCAGAATTCTGCGGCACACGGGTGCAGGCTTCAGCCCTCGTTAAATACAAAAACGAATTTTTTATTTGAGGTGCTGACCCGGCTCCTTTTGATAAATCACCTTCTTTACGTCTTTATACGGCGCTTCTACAAATTCGTCTTGGCACTCGAACAAATTATAGTCCCCTAAAAATTTTTCATAAAATTACACGCATATGAACATCAATTCCAGAGTATTTTGTCACCATATGTTGAGCGCCAAACATTTTTCGACACGTGAGTGCCACTTCAGTTTCACAAAATGTCGGAAAATAAAGTGCGAAGAAAAATTCACTCAAAATCGACCTTTTCGTGCATTGTTTCAAAATTTACGTTTTTTGGTGCCTTAGCACTCTGCTTTTATCTATAATAACAGTTTCAAAAAGTTGCTCAATGTTTTCAACTCCGTAATACAGTGTATACGAGCAAATTTTACCGTTTGAGGGAACTCCTTCTTTTTTTCACGAAAAAACGAAGATATACGAAAAACCTGAATGGTTTCGCAAAATGCTACTTTGGCCTATGTTGAGACTAAAGTGGGTGCTTTGGCGTGTTGGTACGACATAGCGGAAAGAAAACAGCGCGAAAGACGGAGCACAAGAAAAAATGAACCACAAACAGCAGCGCTCACTTACAACAATGCTTTAATCGCAACACCACGCAATATATGCTAGCGCAGTGCAAAACTATGGAAAGAAGGGACAAAAGATAACATGAACAAACTGTCAGTTTCATCACAGTAACCCATGCACATTTTGCCTACAACCATCAGATAGATAATCAATTTCCTGTCCTGTCAAGACAACTGAAGGCCTGCTCACGCACACGCTGCCCAGCCTAGCCATTTTCAAAGGCTCCATAATTTCTCGTGTCAGCTAGTCCCGATGTCGCTTGACAACAGCACATTCAGGAACGCAGCCACAGTCATGGCAGTGAATACCAAAGGGGCCACATACCGTCGCAGAAACGCTGTAAGCATGTGCTTTCAGACGCTCATTGAGGCACCGGCCAGTTTGGCCGATGTACCGCTTGCCACAAGACAGTGGTAGTGACTATATCACGCCTTCAGCGCATGGAGCAAACTTATTCCGATGCTTGGTTCTGCGAGCGCAGTTTTTCCGATCATCAGGTTTGACACCCCTGCACAAGTTAGCCAACTTCTCAGGGGCTGAGAATACCACATCAACCTGGCATCTCCCGGCTGTTCTCTTCAGGTTATCTGCCACACCGTGGATGTAAGGAATGACAACAATTTTTTCTTGTCTGTTCCATTCGCACGTTTTTGAGCGAGCGTCCCTGGGCTCATTTTAATTTCGTTCAGCAGACAGACACTCAGCAACGGCTGTCATAATGTAAGAGGGGAATCCAGCGTTGGTGAGGCGTCCTGCCTGCATATTTAAGCTAGCCTGAATCATGTGGTAGCAGGACTTTCGCACAGCGTGCGAGAAGCAAGCCTTCGCTATTGCCCTTTTTACAACCTTAGAGTGAGCACACTCCAAAGGAAGCAAAGGCTTACTAACTCAAGGTGCATAAGTCCAACATACACGGTTAGTAAAGAGGGCTAAGTTTAATCTAAGAATGAAATAGACCCGTCATCAGGAACTTCAAGGGTTAAAACAAGAAGCGACAGACACTCACGAAAAACGTCTAAAAAAATCACAGCATATCCACGGAGTGAATGATGATGAGTGGGCGAAGCTGCGGAGGTTCATCGGTAAACCGTGAATCTTCCGTGAATTCTGCCCAGTACATCATCACCGACGTGAGATCGGGCGCGTTTATACTAAAGGTTCGATGAGAGTTATGACGACTTGCAGCTCACTTTAATTTTACATGTACGCTGTGAATTTTCATTGTTTAGAAAACCATTGCTTTAGAAAACATCTGGCGTCTGTCGTTAAGCATAGATTTACCAGCGCAAAAAAGACAGGACATTTAGGAAAGACACTCACACATAGCGCTTGCAGCGCTATGTGTGTGTGTCCTTTTTAAATGTCCTGTCTTTTTTGCGCTGGTAAATCTATCTTAATCATGAACCAACTCGCCCAAGCAGCCGTTTTAGCAAAGTTTCGTTAAGCAGCTGGCGTCTTTTCGTTTTGCTTTAGAAACATCTGGCGTTCTTTCGTTTTGCTTTTAGAAAACATCTGGCGTCTTTCGTTGGTTTATTTCATCAATCAACGGCGTTTTGAACATAATTTTTATTGTTTAATCACGCACAGGAGAAATCTCACCAGGCACTACCTTGGAGGTAAACAATGGCTGCTAATGGGAATGAGAGACAGAAGAAGTCGGCTTTTAGCTAACACTTACACTTCTACTTCTACTAATGTTTCCTACTGGAACATGCCAATGGCTGCTAATGGGGAATGCGAGACAGAAGAATTCGGCTTTTAGTTAACGCGCACGCTGCGAATTTTTTATTGTTCAACAACGCGCAGGAAAAATCTCCCACCGGCACCACCTTGGAGGTCAAGATCTGGTACTAGCGTTACGACTGGTTACGCACTACGACTACGAGGGACGAACGGGTGCCGCTTTAAGGAGCTTCGCCCCTAATATTATTCAATGAAGCATCCACAGCCGAGCTACCAAGAGCCGAGGCATCTTAAAATGTGATTGAACACCACGGCCGGACTAGAGGGAAACGCAAAGCGCGTCATGCCGCCCCGGTAGCCCGGCCGCGATTTTTCTCGGGACGAGCGCATGAGCGGGGAACGCGGTATTAAAGCCAGGTGAGGCAGGCGCGCGTCGTAGAGCTATTTTTGGTTTGGATTAGCGTGACGCTATGAGCGAGACCGACGCTTTTACGACGCTAGGGCTAAGATCGCAACCTCGCGGTGTGTTAAGGTATTGACAAAATTGAACTTCTATTGAAAACGCGGCGAATGGGACGGACGTGTAACGCGTTGCAGGTGCTAATCGCGGAGGCCACAGTAATGACGAAATACTCTACTTTACCGCTCCCAGAGGGCAACAGCACCCCGCCGACCAGGAGAGTGGTAGATATAAAAGGCGCGTTTGTAAAGCCTCTAGAGTCTGTGACCGAGGCGCAGTGGATAGCGCGCCCGGCATCTGTTGTTGCGGACCGAGCGGTCGTGGGTTCGATGTCCGTTCATGGAACTTTTCTTTCTTTGCCATCTGATCGTGTAAATTTTTTCGACGTCATTTCCGTGACGGAAATACGTCCCTGAAGTCTTGATGGCCACCGGCATAAACACTTTCGTGTTAAAAACAAGGAAAACGTCAACGGAACGGAAGACTTTTGCAACATATCACTCTTTTAGGCGATAATGGATAGTGCGGTCAAGGCTGGCCAAAAATAAATCACTTAAAATTTCTGTCAAACAGGAGCCAGTGCAAACTCCTTTTCTTTGTAAATAAACATGACTATCCCAAGTTGCAAAAGTCGACCTAAGGTACATGTCAAGCAGTTCCATGAAGCCCTCGAAGGAAATGCCTGTCATGTTTTGATAGGCAAGTACACCAAAACTGTCAATGCAATCACGGATACACCTAAGCTCATCATGTGGCAAAGAATAATAAAGATCCTTAATATCCACTGAACATGCCTGGTGATTCACCAGGTATGTTCACAAAGGCAATCACAGCAAAGTGATTACCTTTCAAAAACACAATAACATCATCTGCACTCCTGGCAACGAAAGGATCCTCAATGGCGAACTCTTTCAATTTACTCCGAAGAAATTGTGCGAACGATTTTTAATAATAATATCTGGGGTTTAACGTCCCAAAACCACGATACGATTATGAGTGACGCCGTAGTGGAGGGCTCCGGAAATTTCGACCACCTGGGGTTCTTTAACGTGCACCTAAACCTAAGTATAGAACGATTTTTCAGCCCAGGAAAATATTACGCGGAAAGGACAGTCGACTTTGTGCGTCTTTGTATTAGAGAACAATTCCAAGCTGAGCTTATTGCCAGCATGAATGTTTTTCGCCAATCCGTCAAGGTTCAGCGTTTCACAAAGCTATTTTTGCCTCGGTCCTACCCTAGGTAGTGAAACATTATCTTGAAGCTTGAACACTGACCAATATGCCTCACTAGCTTTGCTTTTATAGAGGTTATTCGGAATGTAGTGGAGAGGAGGAAGTAGCCACGCACGGTCGGCTGTTGCTGTGCGCGTGATCTGCGTTTCTGTTGGACCGGCGCTACTTCGACTGCACAAGTCGTCAGTACTTTGCTAATAAACCGTCATACGAAATCTGGTGGAGGTTGCTGCAATCCCTGACCTCAACCTGGAACTTCGCAACCGAACGTTGCCTGCTGCTTCAACCGCTGCGATGACCGACATTGCCACCAGTCAGCCCGACACCTCCACGGCTTCCAGCTCCAGCGGCGCCATTCAGCGGTACCGTGACCCTCCTATCTTTAGCGGAACCGGTGAGGTTGACGTGGAAGATTGACTTTCCACCTATGAGCGCGTCAGTGAGACCAACAACTTGGATGACCCGGCCAAACTCCGTGTCGTCATCTTCTATCTTTCTGACGTCGCCAACCTCTGGTTTCACAACCACGAGCGCGAGCTCCATACCTGGTCTGAATTCAAGACAGCGATCGCAGACCTCTTCGGCCGCCCGACTTTACGAAAGCTGCGCGCTGAACAACGTCTACGCCAGCGTGCACGAGCTACATCTAGGATGTCGTAAACATATGCTCCCGCGTCAATGCCTCCATGAGCGAAGAGGAGAAAGTGAAACATATCCTCAAAGGTATCGAGGACGAGGCATTTCAGATGCTTCTTGCGCGGAACCCTGCTTCTGTCGCGGACGTCGTTACTCTTTGCCAGAGTTTCGATGAGCTGCGTCGACAAAGGGTCCTTGCACGCAGCTCTGTCGCAGCTGCTGAACCACTCTCGAGCCTCACGCTAGCCTCCCACCCGTCGCCCGCTGCATCGCTCTCTAGCCAAATGAAAGACTTTATTCGGGAGGAGGTGACGCGCCAGCCCTCTATGCTGCCTCTGAGCGATCGATCCCTACAACATGAGGCATTGCTGGCTACTCCCATCAGGAGGGCTAACCGCGAGCAACTTGCCGAATCGGTACCTTTGACCCAGCCATGTTTGCCTGTTGCTGCACCTCTGACCTATGCCGCGGTTGCGGCGCGACCTCCGCCGCCGACATTTGCCTACTCTGAAGCAATGCACTCGCGAACAGCCTCCTGCGCCTCCTCCAATGCCAACTCGAAGTCAATACGCTCAGAACCCCTGGCGCACACGCGACAACCTGCATCGCTTGCATCGCTTGCGCCACGCGACAATATGCATCGCTTGCGGTTTCGCCGGCCATGTGGCGCGCTTCTGCAACCGTCGCATGTCACCTGCTCATCAAGCTGCCGCGACGCCCGGATACGGCTACCCACACGCTACTGGCGACCATGGCACGCGTCTCAGCTCCGACTTTTCGCCGCCTCCACGACGACCTTTCAGCAACCATCGCTCCCCGTCACCCCGTCGTCGCTCGCCTTCACCCTTACGTAGTCGGCAGTCCCCTAGCGAGGGAAACTAGTTCCTGCAGTTCCGCAGGCACGAACTGCCAGTTTCGCAACTTCTACAAGGCCTGCACAGTCACCACGCAATTTACTCGACGTCATAGTAGAAGGAACTGCCGCCACTGCGCTTATTGACACTGGGGCTGCGATTTCAGTCATGGACGAGAACTTTATTCGAAAACTACGTAAGGTCACAACGCCGTTCTCTGGCATGCTACTGCGCACCGCAAGTACGCAGCCCGTAGCACCGGTTGCTCCATGTACCGCGAGGGTGGTTATTGACGGCGTGCTCTATATCGTCAAATGCCTTGTGCTCTCTTCATGCTCACACGACATCATCTTCGGCTGGGACTTCTCGTCTCAGCATCGCGCCATCATCGACTGTGCCCGGGCCGAGGTGGCGCTCTTCCCGTTCTCTGATGCCGCATTGCCTGACCTTTCTAAAAGTACAGCCAAAAGCTCACTGTTGTGTCCGACACGGACATACCACCCGCAATGTCAGTGCTTGTGCCCGTCTCTTGCTCCACCGCGCCGGATGCTACCGTCCTTTTTACGCCATCGCCTATTTTTCTGCGTCGCAGGGCTCTCCCTCTCCCGTTTGCCGTCCTCACTACTGAATCTGGATCATCGGCTATGCTTGTGTGCAATCCGTTTCATCACCCCGTCACCTTGCTTCGAGGAGAATCTCGTGGTCGTGTTCATCCTATTGATCCGTTTCACATCATCGAGACTTCGGATGACACGCCTTGTTATGAGCTCGACGCCCTTACTTCTCCCGTTAAGCACACGTCTTCTGCATCATCATCAACTTCTCCTTCATCAGACATCTTTGAATCTGTCTTTGATGCCGACCTGCCACCTCCGCACCGCATGCAAGTACTCACGCTTCTGCAGAATTTTCGCTCATCGTTTGATTGCGATCATCCGCGCTTGGGCCGTACGGCGAACGTCAGTCACAGCGTCCACACAGGTTCTCATCCTCCATTACGGCATTAGGAAGAAGAAAACCACCCTCTTTATGTGATGCCAGTAGAGACAAGCAATTATCTTTCAGAAAAGACAATACTTGCTTAACACGAACCTTGCCAACGGTTGCCTTACGGCTGCTTAGAACGTCCAAACCCTCATACACACACCTCTCAGAACAGTCATCAGGTGCCTTCCTTGAAATAGTCCTGACGAGGCCCAGAAGTTCCGCCCTGAATTTTTTTTGCTCAACCGCATACCTGGGGCCGCGGTCCAGCACACGACGAATGTGCTCAAAAAGGGACACTTGACCCAAGGAACGAACGGAGTCCTTGCTCAGCGAAGGCTTCTTTGGCAACGAAGCTCGAAGTTCCGTCAGCATCAGTCTCCAACGAAAATCAGTGGTCGCATCAGCAATATCTCGGTGTTCTCGCCACTTCCTGCTTTCACTCGGATTCGTAGTGCCTCTGAGCGAAAGGGAAAGGCACTCCTTTAAAATCGAGCTTGCCGGTGTCACTCGGAACTTGGGACCTTGAGCATTCAGACCCCGTGGCTTTGAGAAAGCTTGAAACCACTGTAGAGGACGAGAATGTCGGGGGAGGGGGGGGGGGGGAGGGGGAGTTACTTATGCCAGACGTGAAAGCAGAATCTTCGTGCATTGCAAACAGAAATGACGCACATGGCGATGATGAGACATGGTTGAACGGTGAAACAATTAAAAGTGTCCATGGTACTAGAAATAAATGCAGCTACAGTGGATGCCTGGGCGTGTTGGTACGACAGTACGATACAATGGCGGCGCGAAATTGCATTGGTAACTGCAAACTAGGGTAGTGCATATGCGGGTTCCTGCAGTGATCAGTAAGTGCAGTCATCACAAAAAATGCGCGAGAATAGAAATTAAATTACGAAAGGGCCCCAAATTTCACCCACGTAGTTTTACACTGCAACGCGTTCCTTGAATTGTCCTGAGATGAATGCAAAAGAAATTTTGAAGAGGGACATTCGCAAACAGAAGTTATTCAACTTCCGAATTCAAAATAAAAGTAGACTACGTAAATTGGCATACCGTTTTGTATTTCTTGAGGCCCATGTACTTAGATGTAGGTGCACGTTAAAGAACTCCAGGTGGTCGAAATTTCCGGAGTCCCCCACTACGGCGTCTCTCATACTCATATCGTGGTTTTGGGACGTTAAACCCCAGATATTATTATTAATATTATTATTAGTAGTAGTAGTAGTAGTAGTAGTAGTAATAGTAGTAGTAGTAGTAGTAGTAGTAGTAGTAGTAGTAGTAGTAGTAGTAGTAGTAGTAGTAGTAGTAGTAGTAGTAGTGGTAGTAGTATTACATTTCGTATTTCACACACCCAGTGACGTTTCAGTCTGGTTTGTCTGGCTCCATTCAAAACGTGGCTTACATTTTGCTGCACGGAACCCTGCCGCACATGGTGGTCTTGCTGTCGCATGCGGGCGCCGCACTTTATGACGGACTCGGTGTCACGGAATTTAGCACACGGCTCTATATGTCGACAAATGAGAGATCAGAGCGCGTCAGAAACGATGAGCTGCTCCGACTGGACGGAATTTGAGCGCGAGCTCGCACGAAGAAGCGACCCACTATGCCTCGTTAGGTACGAAGACACGCCGCTGTAAAAAGTTCCTGCGACGGCACCGAGACCGATGCCACATGAGTAAGAGTGTAACTTGCCGAGACGTGTTGTTGGGCTGATTGGTTGGTACTTGCAGCGAACACAAGGCACCAGACGAAGGGGAACGCGCACGCACTTAGGTTGACCGAACAGAATAACGCAGGCAAAGGAAAACTATAACGGCAGCGCAGGGAAATTTCGCGTTCTGCCATAGAGGAATCAACGGTTATGCCCTGATGCAGAAATGCAAAGCATGGTGCATTGATGTAGACCATTGGACAGAGCTACCAGTGTCAATAAAAATTGAAATTGATGCACAAATTTGTGTTTTTCGCCGCTCTAACAAGTATTAAACAAATCACCATTTGTAAATTCTCCACAATGAGTACATCGCAAGCATGCGCCACATGTTCTTTATTTACAACCAATCAAAATGACCAGCACAGGCTCAGCTATACCTCACTTCCGGCATCACACATTGTTGTTGTACTACGACACTGAAGTGTCGTACATCAAAGCTCACTTCGGAAACAAATTAAAATGTGGAAGCCTTCGATCTGGCCGCTTACGCTGATGCCGCAGCAGTTATCAGGGCCCAGAGCATGCGTAATTTGGGTGCAGGGTACGCTTAGTCGAGGTCAATAGACAGTGCGCAATTACGTGGAACTGGAAGCATACGTATGCGGCTGCATACGCGGGATTCGGTATAGCAGGCACAAATCCCTTACATGAGCGTAAACTAGGAGGAGGGACGTAGTACGTTGAGACACCTTCTTGACGTTATGACTGTACTGAACCGTGAGCATCGGCAGGTGGTGGCTGAAGGGGCACTTGCCCCCCTCAAGCCACACCAGCACTTGCCCCTCACCCGAACTACAGCAGCGCTTCACCCCTCCCGCAGCCGCAATGCAACTGGATTTGCACCCCCCAAGAAAAAATCCTGGCGACAGTCATCTACTGAGCTATAAGCGTGCGATCGTTTGCATGCGCAAACTTATAATGTCCGGAACGCCACTGGCGGTTTTCTAGCGATGTATTGCAAGACGTGTGACTGCGTTTCAGCTGCAATCGCAACGGGAAAAGATTAGCACAACTTACCGGTGGCCGGAGCCGCAAAATCTCGACACGCGGCGCTGTTGCTCACGAGCACGCCGATATCGGGAGTGCCAAGCACATTCCATTTTCCGAAGCAGGGGTGGCCGGCGTACCGGCGGAAAGCAGCCCATCTTGCTGTTGGCCCATCCGAAAGCCCATATCTTAAAGAAACGTTTCTTCATTGCTTATCGGCAGCTGGAGCTATGCTCATGATTGATCTCTTTCTTTTTTTTTTCACTGGAGTTGCAAGCAACCGTATCTTTATCGCAGTTGCCCCTAAAAAGCTGTTGGAGTTCTTTCCGCCAGCCACCCCTGCTTTGGAAAGTGAAATGTGCTTGACGCTCTCGATATCAACGTGCTCGGGAAAAACAGCGCCGAGTGTCGCAATCTTCCCACTCCGAAAAGTGCTCACTTGGATTGGACTGGAAAAAGTTTATTTCCGCGGTCACTTCTGGCAATATTTTTCCGTTGATACTGTACAGCTTCTCTGAGCGAAATGGAGATCCGCTCACAAGAGAGATTGTCGTAGCCCAACAAATGGGGAAAATGGTTGAAATGTGGGTGTGACAACTCCTGGGTGTGACAACGCTGTGTCAAAAGAATGTTAACTCTCAGTGGCCTGGGAATTCTGCGCACTCGTGGGATCAGATTCTGCGTTGTAAGTAGACAGGTGTTGAGTGGGCGAGTTGGTTTGTCGTACTTGAATTCGTATACCGCATGACGGAAAATGAAAAAGACGGCAGAGCCAGCCGAACAAAAAGACAGCACGCTCTGAACTTTCGTTTGGCTGGCTCGGCCGTTTCTTCATTTGCATTGGTGCGGCGCATCAGTTTCAGTGTTAAAAGCGGTGGCGGGATTGCAGCAAGGGGTTTGTTGGTAGTAGTGTCTCTGTGAATATGTGTTCTTTTTCGTCTCTTTTTCTTTTCGCTCTTACCCTTCATAAAGATGCATCGGCACCATTCAGGCGCCCACAGATGCTTCTGACGAAAAAATGACAGAACTCTGTTATGTTTATGAGAGCGATTTGTGTGAAACGAACGCGCGGGTATGAACACTTCAAACCGGCATTGCTTCTCGTCCGAATGACATCTTCAGCAGAGGAAGTTCGTGTTTGCAAAACGTAAATTTGCCAGCTACAGAAAAGCAGTAGTGAACTGTGCTCATTAAAACTACCTATCCATAGTATTCACCAAATTACTCATATATTTGCGCTGGTTTCACGGTGACTGAGCGTGCACCCTCTGAGTGGTCCCTAGGCTCATGAAAATAATTTGTACAGCTTGACACGTAGGAAGCCTAAAACGTTTACTTCCAGTACCCCGGAAGTGCGCGCTGTCTCTTGACCTTGACTAAGCATACCTTGAGGATCTAAACTCCTGGTTATGTCTGCATTGATTTCTCACCGAAGAAATTACTATTAAAGTAAGCATAAAGCATAAGCATAAAGCATATTAAAGCATAAAGTAATTATGCTTAGGTAAGTACTTCATTGCTACAGATGATATGGCGCGTTCTATTAATTTGCAAGGTATGCTGGTTATTGAAATAGGCCTGTAGATTGATGGCTCAGAGAATTTGAATATTACAGTCACGCGACCAATTTTCCATGTGTCAGGCACACATCCAGTATCAATTGATTGTTGAAATAAAGCCACAAAAGCACGTGATATAACAGGCTTAGTAATTTTAGGTAACTTACAGCATATACCATCTGATCCAGGTGATAACTTATTTGCACGAGGTTCAATAGCCGATTCGATACCTCCTGAAGTGATCACGATGTCATTCATTGTGGTCGCTGTTAATGAAGTCAACTTTTAAATCGGCATGAATGGGCTCCTCCTCAGTGAAAACGGATCCAAGAATGAGTTTAGCCCTTCTGCAGCCTCTGACGGTGACAACAGCTTATCGCCTTTAGTTAGATATATTGACTGTCCAGAAGAAGTCCCAGGATTAACCACTTTCAAATTTTTTTTGGTATTGTTTGTTAGAACAGCGTGTAAACCTTCATAAAAAATTGTCTTTAGCTATTTCTATCTTTTTGTCACATAGCTTTGCATACTTTCTATACTCCTCCTATTGTTTATTAGACTGCTGTAAAAGCGGAGCCAACACTAGAACCACAACTGACGTTAACCCGATACGACACTTGCATCATAGGAGTACGTATGTAGTGTTTATTGCTTTGTTATGAGCCTTGATAGCCAACACTACAACCACAAATCACGTCGCACCGACATTCCGCCTGCACAGGCTGTTTTTCCAAAGCAGTTTCTAGAACTGGCGCGGCTGTGGGGTAATAAACTTTCAATCACTTGGGGCGCATACCCATGTACCGCGCCCTGTGGGTATGTGCCACACGTGTCTGGACGAAAGGGCTTGACGACGAACGCGACAGGATTTTCGTGTTATTCATGTCATGACCAAACAATCATATTCGTGAAACGCTCTGACCCTCCCATGCCAATTTTGGTGTGCACTAAGTTCAGGAGGGGATCACGAGAACACCCGGACGTACGCGGATAGATAGATAGATAGATAGATAGATAGATAGATAGATAGATAGATAGATAGATAGATAGATAGATAGATAGATAGATAGATAGATAGATAGATAGATAGATAGATAGATAGATAGATAGATAGATAGATAGATAGATAGATAGATAGATGGATGGATGGATGGATGGATGGATGGATGGATGGATGGATGGATGAATAGATGGGTGGGTGGATGGATGGATGGATGGATGGATGGATGGATGGATGGATGGATGGATGGATGGATGGATGGATGGATGGATGGATGGATGGATGGATGGATGGGTGGATGGATGGATGGATGGATGGAACGGATGGATGGATGGATGGAACGGATGGATGGATGGATGGATGGATGGATGGATGGATAGATGGATGGATGGATGGATGGATGGATGGATGGATGGATGGATGGATGGATGGATGGAAACTTTCAAAATGCCTTGGTTTCGCTAAGAAACGCTCCGCATTTAAAATCCGCGGCTTATCCACTCCGTGAAGGTGGTCGTACAGTGACGCTGTCTGCGCGCGATGATCCCCTTGCGGCATCCCTCGCAGTGTCCGTCGCTGCCCTCATTAGTGACGGCAACGCTTCGTTGCCGTGCTTCCTCAGCTTTGCTAGCTCGCAGTTCGGAGCCGTCGGCTCTCCGCTTGGCCTGCGCTTCGCGAGCTTACAACGCTGCGCCTTGGGCACAACGCTGCGCCTTGTATATGTGTATGTTACTGATGTGTAAATGTGTATGATGTGGCACTGACGCAGACTGTACCAGGAGGTAAAGACCTTGTCAGGCTATTTAGCCTTTAGTCTTGGCCTCCCGCAGGGAAATTTTGTATTTTTTTCCTGCAAATAAACAATGTTCAATGTTCAAAAAAGAAATAGACTGCAACCAGTGGTGCTCTCACAGGTGGATGGCCCTGCACGTGTTACGCGAGGGCAGTTACTGGCGCTGATGGAGTGCTACGCCGTCGGCTTCCAGCAGCATGGCGTGGGTGCAGGAGACAGAGTGTGCGCCCTTCTCACTAACAGCCTAGAAAACTTGGCCGCCATGTATGGGTGCGCTTTTGCTGGTGCAACCTTAATCTTGGCCAAGACTTCTGTTACCGAACGTAAGTTTCTCGGAATTTGCCTCATCATCATCATCAGCCTGACTACGCCCAGTGCAGAGCAAAGGCCTCTCCCATGTTCCGCAAGTCAACCCGGTCCTGTGCTTGCTGCTGCCACGTTATACCCTCAAACTCCTTGGTCTCATCTGCCCACCTAACTTTGCGTCTCCCCCTCGCGCCTTTGCCTTCTCTTGGAATCCAGTGAGTTTTTCTTGATTACCAGCTGTTATCCTGCCTACGCGCTACATGCCCTGCCCATGTCCATTCCTTCTTCTTGATTTCCACTAAGATGTCCTTAACACACGTTCGTTCCCTGACGCATTCTGCTCTCTTCTTGTCCCTTAAGGTTAGACCTATCATTTCCATTTCCTTTGCTCGCTGCGTCGTCCTCAATCTAACTTGAACTCTTTTTGAAAGCCTTCAGGTTTCTGACATTACGAAACCGTTAAGCGCACAAAGACGGGAACAAGAAGTCGACACACAGAGCGCTTGTGAGTCGTCTTCTTGTTCCCGTCTTTGTGCGCTTAACGGTTTCATAATGTCAATGTACCAACCAGCTCGGACCCAGCCTCTGATCCAGGTTTCTGCTCCGCAGGTAAGCACCGCTAAGATGCAGCTGTTATGCACCTTCCTGTTGAGAGACAGTTGACCATTCATGATTTGAGAATGCTTGCCGAATGTGCTTCACCCCATTCTTATTCTTCCAGTTACTTTAGTCGCACGGTTCGCCTCCGCGTTCGCTGCCTGTCCTAAGTAGTATTCCTTTGCAAGTTCCTGCGCCGCGACACCTATCTCAAAGCGCTGTTCTCTTCCGAGACTGTTACACATTATTTTAGTTTCTGCATATTGATTTTCAGAGTTACCCTTCTGCTTTCCTTGTCCAGTTCACTTTTATGAGTTGCAATTCGTCCCCCGAGTTACTCATCAATGCAATGTCATCCGCGAATCGCAGGTTACAAAGGTACTCTCCATTAACTCGTATCCCTAACTCCTCCCAATCTTGGGCCTTGAAAACCTCCTGTAAGCACGCAGTGAACACACTTCTTTATTGGGATTTGTTCCTTTCTTTATGTAGGACTATGGTGGCTGTGGAGCCGCTGTAGATTCCTTCCAGTATATTTATATATGGTTCGTTGACGCCCTGATTCTGCAGTGCCTGTATGACTACTGATATCTCGACCGAATCAAATGCCTTCTCGTAATCTATGAAGGCTACATATAGGGGCTGGTTATTTCCGCGCATTTCTATGTCATCTGATTGATAGTGTGAATGTGGTCTATTGTCGAGTAGCCTGCGCGAAATCCTGCTTGGCCCTTTGGCTGATTCAATTCTAATGTTGTCTTAATTCATTTAGCTACTATCTTTGTAAACAACTTGTAGACAACGGACAGTAAGCTGAACGGCTGTAATTTTTCAAGTCCTTGGCGTCCCCTTTCTTATGGATTAAGATGGTATTAGCATTCTTGTGAGGTTCTGCTACCTTCACCGTTACCTCATCACATTGAGGCAAAGTGGGATATTCTTCAAACTAGGAATGCTGAAAGAGTGAATGACAATACGACCACCATCACGAAATGACATGTATTTCTGTGCCGCCTGAGGCACCTAGTAAAATGTTTATTTGGACATCATTGAATACTGCCGTTGTTGGCTACATTGCGCCAAATTGGATACTTCACGATTCCGCCTGGCGGCGAAAATTTCTGGTTGACCCCACGGCTACTTTCTGGCTATTTGAAACTTCTCTTTTGGCGGATTTAGTAGCCATTTTTTATTTGCAGATAACTTGCATTGTTTCCGAGCTTTCGTGTCATGTCAGCCGATGCGCACGCATGTCCTCCTCCTGCCAGTAGGCGGTGCGCATCAAAGCGCGCCAACGCAGCGTGCGTCGCGCCTGCAAATACGGAGTGATGAACTTGCGCACATGTTGGAAAAGGCGTGGCTAGCACGTTGCTCACCTGCCTCGCGCCTATGCTGGCACTGCGCGTCAGTTTGCAAAGTCCATTCAGAGCGCGTGTTCTCGTCTGAAATTGACAAAAGTCCAGAAGATGAAGCTGGACGGTCAACCTTAACCAGAGTGCAACACCTCAACGCCACGATCTACTGGTTGTATCCCACGTGCGACAGGCAGCTCCGCAGAGCCTTAGGCTTAACGAGTCGCTCGACAACAACCGGCATTCAACAAGCGCCCAGCACAGGCGCAGAAGGGGCAGCCACGAAGGGACATCAGCTCTGTGAGGTGGCCCTACAAGCTCGCTACAGCAGCTTACCGAGCGATCGGCGCCCACCGTCCCTGACGGTGTCAAGACGCCCCGGCTTTGAGCCGCAATACAAGACAATATCGACACCCGTGGCCCCTGGCCACCCGGCTCTCTGATCCGCGACTCCCACAGTCACATATAGAACAAGCTATTTAGACAAAACTCGGATCCCCTATGAGGCTTCCGTACTCACTCGCTTTAGGCTTGCCTGCAATCCGCGCCGCTATATTCCTCTCTCTCTCTCTCTCTCTCCCAGGAGGCGCACCACGTGCCTCTCGTACCATCAGATCGACGACGTTCTTAAAAAGAAAGTTCCCAAAAACAAACGTTTAGCGAGCCGACAAGTTCAAATACGCCACATCAACCGATATCCTCGCCCCTCGAGAAAGCACGCCGCCAACACTACCGATGAAAATTCCCCCTAGGTCTACTCTAATCCGGCTGAAACAAAGGTTCCCCGAACCGCGAGAACTGCCGTCAGAGGCTCCAAGGGCCCCACGTTGGGCGCCAGTGTGGGGTCTGAAAGGACCGCCGCTCTCGGAACACACGGACAGAGCACGCCATCGGACAACTAACCCGAACACGTGAACATTTCTTGACTGCTTTAACAACGACGAGCTCATCAGCCGCATCCTAATACATAACGAGCGTAGCGAAGCTAAGGAACTCTATAATAGGTCGTCCTCTCCAGCGCCTTCGAGTGGGTCGTCCTCTGGCTCCCTACTAAAAGAAGGCCGATCGTGGTGGTTGTCCGTGCTCTGCCTTCAGGGTGATTCCACGAGAGATCGAACATGCCTGTCCCGTCGATATTTTTCTTTGCCTGGGTTTTTTATATGCTATGTGGGCACATTCAAAGTGCACGGAAACCGAAAATTTTATTTCCAAGAAACGCTTCCAGCGCGGCAAAAAAATATTTGAAGGTGGCGGCGCGGGCCTCCTTTTTTTGCTCACTTCAATGTTTTCGGATTTCGCGACCGAATTTAACGCGAACTATAAATGATGTGTAGAAAAATTCTCTTGCTGGCTTTAATACGCATTACTGTAAATTACATCCATGCTTATCTTTATGCCGTCCTAAAAAGGAAGTAAATGTGAAAAAATGGCAAATACGACCAAAATCAAAAAGAGTGCTAGTTTGAGGCGCCTTGGCACCTTTCCTATTTCAAACCGAAACTTAAAAACATTGTGAAATATAGAAAGAAGCCTTTGCAACGTTTATACAGAAGATCATTATCCTACGGGCAGCGTGAAAAAAAATACTTAAAGAAGCAAGTTTTTTCAAAAAAGTTCATTTCAAAAAAAATAAAATAAAAAAAACTCCGGTCTCAATTTTGACGACAATTTTTATCGAAGAGCGCTTATGTGAGTAAACACACGGTTTTAATATCACATGTCCTCATTTGCTTTGTTCACGAGATATAACCGGCCAAAATGATCCCTGCTGTGTGTGCTCACTTCAGTGGGATTGATGGCAGCCAGGAAAACGTGCGGTGCGGCATGATTAAGGCATAAGTGGCCGAAGCTGCCAATGATGATGTTTTGTCGGCACTTTACTAAAGTGCTTTCCCATGTCGAGAACAGCAGAGATCAGTGGGGGCGCCAGACGACATTATCCTTAGTTTTGACAACGAGTGTGTTCTACAAATTAATTATCACAGCCCAAAGCGCTTAGACACCCTTGGTCATAAAATGTGAAACCATGAGCAGTTCTGCAAAGTCATTCAGTATAAACGTTTCGACTTGGTCTAGCTGTTCACTACACGCGATGCGCGCAGCCCCTGGCTACGTCCGAGTATAATGTGCCAATATTTACGCATTCACAAAAAGATTGCTGAGAAAATCATTTTCGTTGCGCAATATTTTTTTCCTTGCTCTTTTTGTTGTTGCCTACCTCCAGAAGCTGCTGTCATAGGCCGAGGATCTTCGCGACGTCTGCTAGCATTGCTTTACGCGCCTCAAGAAAAACCTGTCTACATCTAACCGCGATGGGGTAGGCCAGGCATTTCTTCAGGAAGAAGCGATTGATATCTTCAACAGGCGCGCCCACCTTCATCTGATGCTTGTAGGCGAGGTTGTAGGCTACAAACTGTGTACACGTTAGCCCTTCAGAGGGCGGCAGCAGCCCACTTTCACACACGGTAGACACAAATAAAACCTGAGAACACATTTTTCTTGACGAAAAGCCGCCAGAGCAAGGTTTTGCTGCAGCAGAATAATTAAAACTGAGATTTACGCACAGTGCAAGCTGATAACAACCATGAATCGCACTGAAGTGAGCACACACAGCAAGGGTCATTTTGGCCCGTCATATCTCGTGAACAAAGCTAATGAGGACTTATGATATTAAAACCGTGTGTTCATTGACATAAGCGCTCTTCGATAAAAAATTTTCGTGAAAATTGAGGCCGTAGTTTTTTATTTTATTTTTGAAAATTTACTTTTTTGAAAAAACTTGCTTCTTTAACTATATTTTTCTTTTTTCACGCTGCCCATAGGAAAATGATGTTCTGTATAAATGTTGCAAAGACTCGTTTCTATATTTCACAATGTCTTGATGTTTCTGTTTGAAATAGGAAAGGCGCCAAGGCGTCTCAAACTTAGCACACTTTTATTTTGGCCGCGTTTGCCATTTTTTCACATTTTCTTCCTTTTGAGGACGGCATAAAAAAGCATGGATGTAATTCACAGTAATGCGTATTAAAACCAGCAAGAGAATTTTTTCGACACATCATTTAAAGTTCGCGGTTAATTCGGCCGCGAGATCCGGAAACATTGCAGTGAGCAAAAACAGGAGGCCCGAGCCGCCACCTTAAATGTTTTTTTGCCGCGCTGGAAGCGTTTCTTGGAAATAAAATTTTCGGTTCCATGCACTTTGAATGTGCCACATAACATACAAGAAACCCAGGAAACACAAAAAAAATCACAGCATATACACGGAGTGAATGATGATGAGTGGGCGAAGCTCCGGAGGTTCATCGGTAAACCGTGAATCTTCCGTGAATTCTGCCCAGTACATCATCACCGACGTGAGATCGGGCGCGTTTATACTAAAGGTTCGATGAGTTATGACGACTTGCAGCTCACTTAAATTTTACATGTACGCTGTGAATTTTCATTGTTTAGAAAACCATTGCTTTAGAAAACATCTGGCGTCTTTCGTTAAGCAGCTGGCGTCTTTTCGTTTTGCTTTAGAAACATCTGGCGTTCTTTCGTTTTGCTTTTAGAAAACATCTGGCGTCTTTCGTTGGTTTATTTCATCAATCAACGGCGTTTTGAACAAAATTTTTATTGTTTAATCATGCACAGGAGAAATCTCACCAGGCACTACCTTGGAGGTAAACAATGGCTGCTAATGGAAATGAGAGACAGAAGAAGTCGGCTTTTAGCTAACACTTACACTTCTACTTCTACTAACGTTTCCTACTGGAACATGCCAATGGCTGCTAATGGGGAATGAGAGACAGAAGAATTCGGCTTTTAATTACCGCGCACGCTGCGAATTTTTCATTGTTCAACAACGCACAGGAAAAATCTCCCACCGGCACCACCTTGGAGGTCAAGATCTGGTACTAGCGTTACGACTGGTTACGCACTACGACTACGACAACTACGAGGGACGAACGGGTGCCGCCTTAATGGTGCATCCAGACGACGGGCCAAACTGCCGCCCGCCGCGGGCGGCTGAGTCACGTGACGCCGGGGCCGCGAGGGGCCCGGCCGCTTGCGCCGTACACACGCGAGGACCAAAACGAGAGGGAGATGCGTGGGCCAGGCTAGTTCAAGCCTCTCGCCGCAGCTTGGTGGGCGACGCTGCGACAGTCACTTTCACACGCGGTGCGCGTGCCTCTCACACGCCTCAAGACCCCAGGCTCCGCTCAGCCGTCTGTCTATTCGCGCAGTACACACAGAGCTGGCAGAAACAGAAAGCCTATTTTGCAAAAGAAGCAAACAAATAAAGCCAGGAGTGATGGTACAAAAAAATTTGACAAACTAAGGAAACGAACAACATCAACAACGCGTGTAAAAGCGGGCAGACCACGGTGTGTGGCTTCCCAAGAGGTTGGTGGCGTCAGTGAAAGGGTTGGCGTGTGGTTAGTCGCTGACAGAGGTCACAATAGGGGGAGGGGAGAGCAGCGAAGGCTACGGAGCTAGACAAAAGAGGATAGGAAGCGCCGGAAAATTGGAAAAGGCACTGCCCACAGGCGAAAGTCGGGAGCGCTTCGCATGCGAACAAGAAAAAAATGCCGTGACGGAAAGATATGCACTGAGAAGAACCGCGCGAGATGCGCGAAAGACCTAATTGATACCAGGTGACAACACGAAAGCTAAGAAAAAAGAACGTACCGCTACGGAAGTTCTCAGTTTGAACATGGAGGTTGCGCGAAAGAAATCCCTGGCGGCTATGGCTCTCGCGCTATCGGTTGAGGACGACGAGGATCTGCAGATATATTCGTTCAAAATTGTCGGGAACTGCTCCACCAATGGGAGAAAGTATAACGTATCATCGTCGCTCCACGTAGTCATCTTTACACAAGCACGGTAGAACGAGTACTGGGCCGCAAAAACGACGCGAATGATCCCGCGTGCTTGTTTTCAAACAGAAACACGTGTTCGAATAGTCGCCGGCGTGCCCAGCTGCCAAAAAAAGATGATAAAACCCCGGTTTTGTTGACACACCACCCCCGCGAGCGCGCGGGCCGCCGTCGAGGGCCGGTACGGGCGGCCCGTGAAAATGTTTCGGGATTTCTAGCGCCCTCCCTCCCCGGGCCGCCCGCGGCCTCTCCCAACCGGAAGCGGAGGGTCACGTGACGGCGAGGCCGCGGGCGAAAGAGCGGTTTGGCCCGTCGTCTGGATGCACCATAAGGAGCTTCGCCCCTAAAATATCGACCGGACAGGCATGTTCGATCTCTCGTGGAATCACCCTTGACAGTCGCCATTGCGCATCGTAGCCGAGTGTGGTCCAATAAAGGCATTTACTCTAGTAACACGCTAAGTACCCTTATACAATACGATTACAATACACAGAAAACATCACACACACGATGTACCGCGAGGGCGGCATCGCCGACGCTTGACTCACGACGAGAGGCCACGGGCCGGACCCGCGGAATTGCGCCCACAGGCCCCACCGAAAGCCATGCGCTCAAGCACGCTGCGAAACTCCAAAACGAGATTCTCCTCTATTCCCTGCATGCCCGCCTATCCTCGCCCCCCCTCCCTCCCAGGCGGCGCTGCTGGCGCCACCGTGCTAACGTTACACCGCGAGAGCACAGCGCCACCTCTCGCTCGGCGGCTGTTTAAGCTAACTGCGTCTAATCCGCGGGACGCGCCTTGCTTGCGGCGAGAACGACATTACTGGGGGTGATGGTACCCCCCTCATCGTGGACCGGTATTACGGTAATACCCTAGTTACACGCGCACGCTAACCTCAGTTGCGACAAAGCTCAGTTAACCGCAGTAAACTGCAGTTACCGCCAACTGCAGTTGGCACCTGTGGGTCGCTCTTGGCTTTTCCTCCTCCCCCTTTGCCCTTTCTTGCTTTTATCCTGTCCTTTATATTGCCTTGTTCTTGCAATAAAGCTTCAGTTGATAGTCTGCGCCTGTTTGTGCTTTCCTCTCCTCTTGTGTCACCGTCCGTTCTTTGCGCAGTTACATAATGGCACCTGTTACACGGGAAAGCTGCCGATGGTTTTCGGCTGTGAAACAGGTCACGTAACACGCAGCTTCACGAATAAAATATAAAGATTTAGCTGCGTTTCGTAAATATAGTGGCAAATAAAATGCCGCTAAGATGCAGCTGTATGTACCTTCCTGTTGAGAGATAGTGGTAAACTACCACTCATGATTTGAGAATGCTTGCCGCAGCTCCCTGATGGGTATAACACGACGGAGGCGTTGTCAACAGTGATATAAATATTTATTTCTCAAGGCTCCCTTTGAAATAAATATTTCCTGTTTACACCTGCAGTCCCCGAGCTTAGTGCATCACGTGTTTTGACAATGTTTGACAGAAGTTCAGGCTGGTGCTCGCAACTATGGGCGAAGTCAACTTGTGGTCGGCGCGAAAGCCAAGACAATCCGTTGCCTGGTATGGGTGTGTTCCAATACTCACCGTAGACAGCTAAATAGGCAGCTAAGTGGACAGCGGCCATCTTAAGTCCCAGTCCAATTCTCACGTAGCCCGCAAAATAGACAGCTTCGAAAAGACGCCATCTGAGACAAATACGATGCAGGCTACTTTGCTGACCAAGCAAGATGGCGGCTCACCGAACTGCTCGGATAGCTCTGATATCGCCGGTATGGTCGTCTGCACACCAGCAGACCCTTTTCCGAGCGCTCAATGTGAGCTACGTTCAATTTTGATAGATTTAAACGCGAAAAAAGGTAAAAAAATAACTGTTACGTTTGTTTTTCTTAGCTTTTTCTTGTCGACGCGAGGTGGCGTCACGTCGCGCAGACGTCTTCTAGACGCGTTCCATTTCTCGGACAACATGGGCTCGATGCTGTCTTCTAAGCTGTCAGCGTAGACTGTCTACGGTGCTGTCCAGAATTGGAACACTGCCTATGTTTACCATGATTAGAGTACCTAGAATAGGGGGAGTGTCGAATGCGCCGGCTCCCGCGTGCGCCTTTTGCGGTGAACTCCCGCGCCGCGCCGCTGCTGCGCCGGACCCGTGGACTTTCCGCTCTCGGGAAGCGCGTGGAAAGCGAGGGGCGTCTGCTGCGCGCTGTAGTTTTTGCTCTGAGTTTCCACACAGGGCACTTGAAGTCTACTTGATTTTTATAATGCGGTGCGGAATGGAGCTTATCCATCTTTAAGCGTTGTGTTAGTGCTGGGGCAACAACAGAATGAAAAAAAAAAGTCATAGTTTCGCCGCAACGGCGAAGAAATAAATGCGATAGCAATAAATTGTAATGTAACGCGAAGAATGGAAAGCAGCTCCAATCGCCAGCGCGTCGCTCGAGCCCAAAGGACGCACGAAAAGAACGCACACAGGACGAGCGCGAACTAATGCGTCACAGCTCGACACTTTGAAGCGCACTGCTGAAACATAAAGCAGGACGCACGAAACGAACGAACAGGTACACACAAGACGAGCGCGAACTAATTGTCACTTTTGTTACTTATTTCTGTTTGAACAGCGCGCTCCTTTCGCAAACGCGGCCGCTGCAGCGAGCGAAGCGAAGCACCCCACCGGCCGCCCCTTCTTTCCTCGAGATAAGCGCACGAAAGCGACCACGCCCTGTAGAGCGAAGAGCAACGGCGATCGCAGGAGCTGCGCGCGCACGTCGCGCCATCTATGTAGCCACTAAGAAAGCATGCTGAATTACATGGTGTATACGAATAGCGCGCCGTTAGCAGGCTGAAAGTCGGTGCTGTCGTGGCCTAACGTCTAACGCGGCGGGCTGCAAAGCGAGTGGTCGCGCGTTCGATTCCGCGCGTCGGAAAGAATTTCTGAATGATTTTTCTTTGTGGCTTTTCTATATATATACATACTATACATATAGGGTGAATGACGGCGACGGGGACGGACATTTTCCAGCCGAGACTGTCCATATAATTGCTATCGCAATTAAATCGTGTCAAGCGGCATCAGCGTGGCCTAGTTCCGGTGATAGAGTTCCAGAACGTTGGTGCGTGCGTAAAAACGCGCAAAACGAACACGCACAAGTAAATAACGAAAAAAGCTCTTTCTCGCGGGTAATCGGGAATAGCATCACGCATGCAAGAATTAAGAGTAATAGATAAAGTAAATTACACGCGCATTCAGTTAAAATACTTATACGCGCAGTGACCTCTTCACACTACGAGCTTTTTACTCATATTCGCCAGTGGTTTGCTAGCCATATGCACACCACTTTATTCGACAATTTCTTAGCCTCCCATGGCACTTTATTACGGACAAAGCACACCAGGAAGACGTAAGGGAAACAAAAGAAAGAGTAGTGACGACCATACGACCGCAATGCTGTTGGCTTATTTTGTTTCTGAGGTGTACAGCAAGGCTCACCGTGCGCAAACATTTGAAAAAAAAAAAGCAATGGCAGGTAAACTAACGTTATTCCACAAGGTTTTGCATAAAATGTGTGATATAAAAAATGCTTTACAAATATCCAGATATCAAAGTTACAAATACCCCAATTCTTGCTGTACAAGTTAAGTCTGCCGGAACTAAAATACGCAAGAAATTTACAAATGTGAAAGTCTAATCACTGAATCACTTCACAAAATTGTGCAAATACAGAGACTTATGTACCTAACCTGAAAAAAAATGCAGCATGCGATATATATATATATATATATATATATATATATATATATATATATATATATATATATATATATTATTACGCCTTGTACCTGCCGGACTAAGAAGGCGAAGAAGTGTGTGGAGGTGGAAAAGAAGAAGATCTCTCAGCAGCTTCTCCCTGTGCGATCTTTCCGTCCAAGCCTTCTGTCAATAAACCCCAAACCCTTACTGTGGGCGTAACAGAGTGGTGGAGGTGCGGGGTAAGGCAACCAACGACGGAACCGCTACCCTTCGGACTTCGCCGAAGTCGTCGCTTCGCCGGCCTGCCTCCTTCCATGCCCATCATGCCTGACGACACAGACACTCGGGAACCAGCCCCAGCAGTTCTTGGCCGCATCACAAAGAGCCACGACCCTTGTCCGGGAAGGCTAACGAAGACGTGGACGCATGACTCAAGCACTACAAGCAGGTAAGCCACTACAACAAATGGGATCCTGCCTCCCAGCTATCTCACGTGGTTTTTTACCTTACCGATGTTGCACTCGTCTGGTACAAGAACCGTGAAGACCTATTGACGTCATGGGAACGCTTTGTTGAAGAGATCACGAAGTGTTTCAGTAACACAGCTGCGAAAAAGAAACTTGCTGAGCATATTCTTGCACAAAGGGCTCAGTTACTCGGAGAGAGATGTGCAATGTATAAGGAGGAGATTTTGAGGCTCTGTAGTCAAGGAGATGCCAGCATGTCCGAAGAAGACAAGGTGGGACATTTATTGAAAGGCATTGCAGAGGATGTCTATAACTTTCTCATAAGCAAAGAAAGCCTAACTTCAGTGTCAGATGTCATTCGCCACTGTCGGACGTTTGAGTCATTGAAGCAGCGCAGAATAACTCCGAAGTTTGGTCGTCTGGCCAATGTCACCACGGTGGCCAGTGTAGAAACTACACCAACTGTTGACCTCGCTACAACCATCCGTCAGATCGTTCGGGAAGATCTGCGCAAACATGAAAGCATGAAGCATGAAGTGGCCGGCACCTCTCGATGCTATTTCCCGCGAGATGTGGCTACCCCGCAGCTTGGGGATTTCGAGAATCCGTCCGTCAACGCACCGGAGGTTACGGAATCCCAGCCATCCATCGCTCAAGCACAGAGCTAGATCACTGTACCCTCAGCGCTTCCGCACCGAACGCCCATACCGCCGACCAACGAACGATTATGTTGAGCGTCGCACTTACGCAAATGATCATGTCAACGTGCCGGAACACGTCGAAGGGCAGCGACGACTGCGCCCAGCTCCCGTGTGCTGCAACTGTGGTGTGACCGGTCACATATCAAGGTACTGCGATCGCTCGCGAACACCACGCTATGAACGGCCGCCACCCTGGACGCAGCAGCCTGATGTCCCACCTTTTGAAGAATGCTGGACCACCCAACCACGACCCAATAGCAGCTTTTGGCAGGGACTCTTTCGCAACCGTTCTCCTGCCTCCGTCCGAAGTGTGACACTACCTCCAGCACGTCGACTGCGCCGGTCTCCGTCGCCCCGTCGCCGCTGCTAGTCACCACATCAGGAAAACTAGACAGCGCGGCCGATGGGGGTGAGGTCGCTGGTGACTTGCTGCAAGAAGAGATACCTCCACCAGTGTTTATGAACAAAGTGCACGTTTTTGTTGATGGTGTAGGCAAAATGGCCTTGGTGGACACTGGTGCGACCGTGTCGATCATGAGTGCTGCATTCAAAGGTCGTTTGGGGCGCAAAGTGATGTTTTTGTGGGAGAAATCGACAACATTCTGTGGCGTGGGTGGCAACTCGCTGTGTCCGATTGGTGTTTGCACCGCGGCAGTGTCGCTGAGTGATCAAGTGCTTGCGATAGAATTCACGATTCTTCCACGGAGCACGCACGACATAATTCTGGGCATTGATTTCCTGCGAATGTGTGGGGCCACTGTTGATTGTAGAAACTGCGAGGTGTTCATAAGAGACACTGTTCCTGATGGACTTATGGAGAATTCGGGCAGGGAAACACGGTGCACTCCGAGTCCACGAAGATACCGTTGTCCTGGCATTCTGAGCTGTATGCGTTCCCGTAGTTCCTTTGCCTATTTACGACAGCGATACCAGCTTCGACGCGATGGTGGAACCTTTCCATTTAAGTTGCATTATGAAGAACACGTTGGTACCCCATTGCATAGTTTCAGTGAGGAAAGGGTGTACGGAACTTTGGACCATAAACTGTTCAAATGAACCAGTGCTCTACCAGGAGGACTTAAGCTCGCTTCATTCAAAGAATACTCGCCGACGACAGTAGCTGTCCTCAGTAACGTTCGACGTGATGACCAAGTGAACGCTTGCTCAGACGATTCGAAAATTTCACCTATGGTCGACAAGTCACTGACTCCCGACAACCGCAGTATACTTCTAGACGTTCTGCTAAAGTGCTTGCCGGTTTTCGATTTTTCACAGTGGCCATGCGCCTTCGATCCCCGCGTCTCGTACACGCCACAGGATAATACAGGAACAGCACAGCCAATCCGACATAAACCGTACCGAGTATCACCGTCCGAGCGCAAGATAATAGACGATCAAGTGCGTGAAATGCTACAGAAGGGCGTCATCCAAGAATCATCGAGTCCTTGTGCAGCTCCAGTGATTATTGTGAAAAAGAAGGACGATACCTGGAGATTCTGTGTCGACAATCGCCGTTGAATACCGTCACCAAGAGAGATGTTTACCCTCTCCCACGAATTGATGACGCCTTGGACTGTCTAGACTTTTCGTCTATAGATTTACGCTCAGGCTGCTGGCAGATTCCTATGCATTCTATGGACAAGGAAAAAACTACTTTCATAACCCCGGACGGACGCAATGAATTTAACGTGATGCCGTTTGGGTTATGTAATGTTCCCGCCACATTCGAAAGGTTCATGGATACTATTCTGCGGGGCCTAAAATGGAACATCTGTATGTGTTATCTCGATGACATTGTGATTTTCGGGCGCACATTTCATGAACATAACGAACAAGGGGACGTCGTTCTGGAATGTATTAGAAACGCCGGCCTAGTTCTTAATGCGAAGAAGTGTCGTTTCGGCGAGCGACAAACCTTGGTGCTTGGACACCTCGTCAAAAAGATGGCATCAGGCCTGACCAAAACAAGACAGCGGCCGTGAAAGCGCTTAAAACACCTCGCTCAACGAAGGAGCTTCGTACCTTCTTAGGCCTGGCTCGTATTCTCGACGATTTATTCCTGCCTTTGCGGACGTTGCCTTCCCTTGACCAGCCTGCTCCGTCAAGGTGCTAGTTTTGAATGGACACACGACTGCGAGACTTCCTTCAACAAACTGAAGTTCCTACTCACGTCGCAGCCTATTCTCCAGCACTTTGATTCTTCTGCGGCGACTGAGGTTCATACTGACGCCAGCGGAATTGGCATAGGTGCAGTTCTAGTACAGCGCTGCAATGAAGAGGAACACGCCATTGCATATGCCAGTAGAACTTTCAGCGAGCCGGAACGCAATTACACAGTGACTGATCAAGAATGTCTGGCACTCGTCTTCGCTGTTCAGTGATTCCGCTCATACCTGTACGGTCGTCCCTTCCAAGTGGCCACGGATCATCATTCCTTGTGCTGGCTTGTAAGCCTTGGCGATCCATCCGGCCGTCTTGCACGCTGGGCCCTACGCTTGCAAGAGTACGAATTTACGGTATTGTACAAGAGCGGCAGGAAACACGCTGACGCTGATTGCCTTTCGCGGATGCCGCTTGATACGACAGTTTGCGATGCCGACAATTTCGATCACCTCATTGCGTCAGTGACACCACTGGTCCCGGCGCTTCGTCTGCGAAGGGCGAAATATTACGCCGCGTATGTGCCGGACCAAGAAGACGAAGAAGTGTGTGGAGGTGGAAAAGAAGAAGATCTCTCGGCAGCTTCGTCGTGTGAGGTCTTCCCGCCCAAGCCTTCTGTCAATAAACCCCAAACCCTTACTGTGGGCGTAACAATATATGTATATATATATATATATATATATATATATATATATATATATATATATATATATATATATATATATATGTATATATATATATATATATATATATATCTATATATATATATATATATATATATATATATATGGGTTTAACACAACGGAGGCGTCGTCAACAGTGATATAAATATTTATTTCCCAACAGTTTCAGGAGGGGTCCTCCCTTCGTCAGGGGATGAGTTAAATTGACGTCGAAGTTCGAACTTGTTTCTTGCCGCGTCCCTCTCCCCTTCAAGGACATTTCAGAGAGAGTGAAGAAGACGACGAAGTGAGAAAAAACGAGGGAGAAAAAAGAAAAAGAAAACTGTATATGGCCTAAAGTCGTTGAAAGTCCACATGTTTAGGATCTCGTGTTTCCCGTTTTTATTCGTTCGCCGGGCCACCCAAAATTGTCGCCGCGGTGGGCGGGATGAGCCTGTGCCACCGCACGTGAGGGAAGAGTGTCCCCTTCATGGGTCGGCTTTCCACCTTTCATCTCAGCCCGTTCCTTGTGAATGGCCTCCAAGTGGAGGCCATTTGGAGGCCATTCTCTCGATTGAAGTGTTATCTCGATCAGTACTGACGACGACGGCTGAAATAATACTCCCCGTAACACTATTATTGAACCACACGTTGAGCTCGAAGATTTCGCTGTGCAGTAAAGCGTGCGAGGTTGAGTCGAGGAGGATGACGCGTTGAAACGGGTCGTTGAGGAGCGCGGTAGTATGCGGACGTGGATTTGAAGTGCTTTTCATGCCCACTGGCATTTGAGTACAAAAACACACTACCGAATACTTATGTGCTCTAGCAGCTACTATTTAATTTATGGTCTCCTAAAGCACTTTTCCAAGCCATCATCAAAAATCCTGAGTATCAGAGTTCATTGTCATACGAATCAATCACCACTACAAAAAATTCGGCAGCTCCCACGCATCGTGGGAATCGGTTTCATGCGACGCAGTTAGCAAGTATGTCTATGCTGTATTTTATGGCTCTCAGCCAAGCGTTACGAGGTGGATCGACGTGTTTTTGTAAGTGTAGTAGCCGTGTACACATCGAGGGCTTACCAGGCACGTCGATAACACTGGCGTTTAAATGGTAACGTCAGCCCTCACGTTATGGTACACACGTCAGTATTATCGAAACTAAGTGCACTTTATGGCGCAATCATGTGAATATCATACGTAACTTTCGTTAATGTATTCCTCCGTGGTCGAGCAATGCTTCAATATAGCTTGCTGAATCATAGGAATACACATGTAATGTTTATTACACTGCTATAAAACAGGAGCCAACACTGGAACCGCAGACGTTAATCTGATATGACGCGTGCATCGTAGGAGTACATATGTAGTGTTTATGGCTTTCTTGTAAAATGAGATAGCCAGCACCACAACCACAGTAGACGTTGCACCGCCATTACGCCTGCATAGGCTGTTTTTCCAGACCAGTCTATCGACTTGGCGTGGCTCTGTGGTAGAATACCTGATTGCCACGCAGAATGCTTGGGTTCGATTCCTGCTGTGATGCTAATATTTATTGTTTCCATTTGTCGGGCGAACGCTGCCGATGTCGGCTTTTCTTAACGCTGTCGCATTTAAATTACCAATGTCGGTTCACGCCGTTCCGGTGTACATATAAACTGTCAATCACTTGTGGCGCATACCCCTACATGGCAACCAGTGGTAAACGGGTATGTGCCACACGTGTCTGGAGGAAACGGTTTTGACGACGTACGGGAGAGGATTTTTTCACGTTATTTAGGTCATGACCCGACAGTCATATTCATCAAATCCTCTTACCCTCCCATGCCGATTTTGGCCAACACCAAGTTTAGGAGACGATCATGAGAGCACCCAGACGTAGGCGGCTAGATAGATAGATAGATAGAAAGAAACGCTCAAAGTGCCAAAGGCTCGCTAAGAAATGCTTCGCATTTTAAATATTTCGAATCTATCAAGTACTAGCGGTGTCTTAGGGAATTCTCGCATGGTTTAAGCGCTTCCTGGCTTCTTTCGTCCCACGAAGCGCGCTCGAAATGGGTACATCATAAAAGCGCACATCATAAAACCGAATCAATCTATTGCGGTGTGATTCAGGAGCGCGCTCGTGTCTGCTGAGTACTTTTAGCACACTATAGAGCGCGACGTCAGGCGTTTGGCGGCACCCTGTGGTAAGAAGTGCATCTGATCCAACCGCTGGTCTCGGTCTGCTATAGGCCAATAGCAGCAATCTGCTGTATGACGACCCTCTTAGAAGAGTTAGGACAGGCGTCCGCATGAAGGTAGGTTGCTTAAGAAAGCGATAACTTCGTGTTCTGCCTGGACACTTTCCTTGCCGGGCACGACTGCAATGTTTGCCTGAACTGGTGAGAGCGTCGTCTTCTTGCCGATATGTTCTTTTTTGCCAAACACGAGGGGTCGTGCAGGGCCCCTTTAAAGCTCATCGCTAATATTGCCACGCGCGCTTGTTAGTTTAGATTTGATATGATCGGGTTTCACTCACAAAAACTGCTACCACCAAGCACCGCAGGCCGCGCGGCAATGTTTAGAAACTTCGCGATTGTTTCAGTGTTCCGTCAAGATTACACGCAGGCCAAGAGTAACCAAAGTTTATTCTAGATCTAAAGCGAACACCAGCGATAGCGCTGGAAGCTTCGATAAGGCGACAAGTCGACGAAATGCTGGAGGATGACATCATACAGCCTTACAAGCGACCGTGCACTTCACCTGTTGTCTTGGTAATAATAAAAATAATTGTTCGGGTATTACGTCCCAAAACCACGATTTGATTGAGAGGGACGCCGTAGTGGAGAGCTCCGGAGCTTTCGACCGCCTTGGGTTCTTTCGTGTGCACCTAAATCTATGTACATGGGCCTTGATATTCACACGGGCGTTTCTTATTATCATTTTGCTGTATTCAGTTCTTGCCCACAAAGACTGTCAGCAACGCTCAGCGCAAACTACGCCTCAGTGTTCGAGAAGCTTCGCGAGTATTGTAGATCATTTTGTTAAGATTGCGCGCGAGACGCGAACACTCGAGCTTATTCTAGAGATTGCGCGAACAACCAGCGATATCGCTGGAAAGTTCGATAGCGCCTGTATAAAAGCCGACGCGCTTCACCGCTTGTCAGTTGATCGACGGTCGACGCTCTGTTCGCCGCTATTAGTGTATTGCTTTTCAGTTTCGCGGCCACAAGTTCGGCCAAATAAAGAGTTTCATCTCTGACGTGCTGACTGCCGCCTTTGTCAACGTCACGACCACGTGACAATATTTTCGCCTCCAAGCGGTTGCCTTCGTGACGAAGGAAGGAACGCTGCGTTTCCGTGTCCATTACCGTCGCCTGAACAAGATCACGAAGGCTTCTATCCGCTCCCACGAATAGGCGACAACTTGGATCGACTCACTAAAGCAAAGTGCTTTTCTTCGATGGACCTCAAGGCAGGCGATTGGCAAATCCAAGTCGACGAGAAATACCGCGTAAAGACGGCGTTTGTAACACCGGACGGCCCGTTCGAGTTCAAGGTTATGCAACTTGATCTTTGGAGTGTTGTCAGGATTAAAGTGGCAGACTTCTCTTGTCTACTTGGATGACGTCGTCTTCGCTCCCAGCTTTGACGAACACCTCCGACGCCTTGAAAAAGTACTGCAGAAAATCAGGTCGTCTGGCCTAGCACTCAGACAGCAAAACTGCCGATTCGTGTAGGGCACGTCATCCTAGGGCACGCCATCAACTGTGGAGTTCGTCATGGGTTCGAAACAGCGCGAGAAATACGAGCACACCGAAAGAAAGAGACAGGACCAAGCGCTGAGCTACCAACAACGCTTTTTATTTATGCGAACACGAACAAATACGCTTTTCACATGTTAGGAGGGGGATGGGTATTGAAGAAACGTATGAGCCCTACCCTAAAGAATGCATCAAATTAACAGTGCGGATAGCTCATCGTTTTCTCGGTTAACGCTATCGAAGGTGAACTGACACATGCTGACCCAACGTTGTGCATTATGGAGGCTTCGTAGATTTGTCGGGCTGGGGAATCTCGGTATCTGCGAACGATGCGCATCTGCCGGAAATCGGGGCTACACCCGCACCTAGCGCAATGAATCGCCAAATTGCTGCCGGTCTTCGCTCCAAGATTACTGGCGTGTTTTCGCCGGTGGTCATTCACACACCGGCCCGTCTGACCGATGTACAATCCTCCACAGGACGTCGGGATCTCGTATGTTTTGCAGGGAAGAAAGCGAGTTGCATGTTTCTTCTGGCACGCGGATTTCTCAGAACTTGCCGCATTCACTCGTTTGCAGAGGGAGCTTTGTTTTATAGGAGCCGAGTAAACCACTGTTACTCCCGATCGCTCAGCCGCTTTTCTCACCCGGTGGGAGACGCCGTGCGGGTAGGGGATGACGAAAACTTTGGCCTTGTCAATTTGCGGTGGGGCGTTTTTTTTCTTTGCAACCTAGGTTCGCGTAGGACCACTTCTGCCAGTCTTGCCAGAAACTGTTCTGGAAAGCCAGCCCTTGTCAACCTGTTCACTTGAAGGGCGAAACTTGAAGCGACTTGATGGGGGCAGGAACGACTTGGGACATTCCTCGCGGCGGTGAATGCGATGGCGCGTTTAACGAGCTTCGAGTAACGAGATGAAAGTGGCAGAAGGTCCTTCCTCGATTGTGGGGTATAAATCTAGCAGGTATGGCTGTCGTCCAGATGAGTCGTGAGGCCAAGGAAGCATATATTTTTTTTTGCCTTGAGGTAGCTCCTTAGTGAAGGAAATTCCAGGGAAGTTAGTGCTGAAGCTGCTGTAAATCTTGTCTGCCATGACGCTGGCTAAGTCAGTGTTCGCGTGGAATAAACAGAGGAACTCATCAACAAAACGAAAAATCTTCACCCACTGGATCTTCGTTAGGCTCTCCTCTGAGCGTCTGTCGTACCTTGCCAAGAGCAATTCGCTTAAGATGGGGGAAATGCAAGATCCCATGCAGACGCCCTCTTTTTGTACTGTCTTACGACTTGGTTGCTGAGCTAAAAGAATTAAAGCTTTAAAAGCCTGGGACCACTGGCGCCAACGGCGGAGCTCGCGCGACCCGCAGAAGATAGCCGCCATCACTACATTCCCGCCACACACCGACAATAACGCCGTGCGTCGACCTCTCGACCTGTGTAACTATTACAGGCGGTTTGTCAAAAACTTTTCCTGCATTGCCAAACCACTTAGTAACCTGACCAAGACCGACGTCGACTTTTAGTGGGAAACGCCGCAAAAAGAGAACTGATACGACGTTTGCAGTCCGCACCGATTCTGGCACACTTCGACGAAGATGCCGATTCAGAAAAACATTCACGTGTAAAGCAAAAGCTTTTAAGCGCACGAAAACGAGGACAGAAGAACTAAGAATTTGACAGGGCAGCGCTTGAATAAAAAAATATATTAAAGAAATACACTCCGACGCAAGCTGCGTAGGACTTGGCGCCGTACTTGTACAACGGACGGAAGGTCGAGAAAGGGTCATCGCTTACGCTAGCCGGTCGCTGTCGAAGGCCGAATCAAATTATTCGACGACAGAAAAGGAGTGCCTTGCCATCATTTGGGCTACATCTATGTTTCGCCCCTACCTATACGGCAGGCTTTTCAAGGTCTTGAGCGATCATCACGCCTTGTGTTTGCTAGCAAAGTTGGAGGACCCTTCAGGGCGCCTCGCACGGTGGAGCCTCAGACTTCAGAAATTTGACGCAGCGCAAGCGATGTTGAAATACAACCAGACAGCTCACCGAAGAAAAACTGCCTATCATCCGCAGACGAATGGCCTATCCAAGCGTCTGAATAAAACCCTCACCTACATGCTGGCAATGTACGTCAACGTCGAACACAAGACTTGCGACGGCATCCTTCCGTACGTAACCTTCGCTTACAACATCGGAGTGCAAGGAACAACGCACATGGCACCCTTCAAGCTAGTTTACGGAAGGAGCCCGGCAACGACGCTCGACGCCATGCTGCCAACTGCCACCGTGAAATATGATCTCGACGTCGCCGCTTATTTGCATATCAAGATCCAACAGCGATCCCCTGCGTATCAAGATCCAGCAGATGATCGACAGCCGTCACTGCAGTCTTCGAAGACGTCACATGGAATACCAAGCGGGTGACCGTGTGTGGGTCTGGAAGGCGATGCACCGACGCGGACTTAGCGAGAAGCTTTTTCAACGATACTTCGGCCCGTACTGGGTACTTGGACGTCTCGGCGCACTCGACCACGAGGTTGACCCCGACGGCATGACCAACTCTCAGCGGCGCCGGGCGGGCCCCGGGCCTGCATGTGGTGCGCCTTAAGCCGTTCTATGCGCACTAGCGAACTTTTACAACTTTACTGTTCTACGCGCTTTCGTGTTTCCCTATACTCACGTATATGTTTATTTTTTCGAATGTCCGCCGCGATGGTTTAGCGGTGACTGCTGCTGACACGAAGGTCGCAGGTTCGATCACGGCCGCGGCGGTCGCATTTCGATGAACGCGAAGTGCTACAGGCCCGTGTACTGTGCGACGTCAGTGCACGTTGAAGAACGCCAGATGGTCGAAATTTCCGGAGCCCTTCACTACGTCGTGCCTCATAATCATATCGAGGTTCTGGCACGCAAAAAGCCACAAAAACTATTACCACTACTCGTCGCAGGTCACACCGCAGTGTCTAGAAACCGTGATTTTATCAGAATGCTCTGTCAAGATTACGCGCAGGCCACGAGTAACCAGGTTGATTCTAGCCCCAGCGTTAACGCTGGAAGGTTCGATAAGGCAGGCATAAAAGCCGATGTATTTCACAGATGAGCAGATTAGACAACGCCCGACGTCCGTGCTCGCCGTCACCTCTGCACAGCGGGTGTCGCTTGTAATCAGGGTCTCCTTTACCGAGCGCAAGTTCGCCCACTAAAGGATTTCATCTTTACCCACTGCGTCGTGCTTTTCTTCACCGTCACCCCAACGGCACAATATAAAGTACGTTTTAAATTCAAAGAAATCATACCTCCAGTTTTGGAAGTTGCGCATAGTTCCAAGCAATATCCGAACGCACGTTCAACAGAGTTGCAGCAAAAGGACCGACAAAGCCTTATCACGGTCGCCTGCTTCGTCTAGCATACAGGGAAATCACGTTTTTCAATTCTTCATGTTTTGCAACTGCTGTGAGCGATGCAGTTATAGGAGTGTACAAGTACTGCGAAGCACTAAATGAGATTACTTTCCGCACACTTTGTTAAACTTTGTCGAACGTGCCACGCTCTCACGTTAATGCCATGAACGTTTTAACGCGATAGCGTTAAAGAGCTCGTATCGCAGAAATTCCGTCGTCGGCGTCGGCACCGTTGGTTGTGAGCGAAAAATCATCATCTTGTCCGTGACCGAAAAATCGAAAAAGCTGCAAATAAAATAAATAATAAAAATATTCGGTCCGAGTGAGAATCGAACCCAGGCCGTCTGCGTGGCAAGCCGGTGTTCTACCACACAGCCACGCCTCTGCTTGGCGCTGCATTGAAAGTAACTTTCATGCTTCCCAAAAATACGCGTCCTGTATACAGGCGTCACAGTACGAGATGCAATATCGCAGTAATATTGCGTGGTACAAGCGTACATTGCCATCGGGCGTCACACCATGTCAATATCATAACGACTTTCTGGTTTAAAGACAGCCACCCATTACAGAAAGCACATTACTGCGCGTTTTCCTTGAAGACCACGTAGTGGGTGCATCGCAACTTCGTAAAGTTTCTCGCGCAAAATTGCCCCTGTTTTAAAGCATGCTACCCATTACATAAGGCACACACCTTAGTGCGCGCATTCTGTTAAACACTCGTAGTGTTCGAAGTGCGCACTAGGGGCAGGATATCCCTATCGCGTTCAACTCTTAAAGGCGAAGCTTAAGCGTCCCCCCAATTTTATTTCACTCTTTGCAGGTGAACTACGAAATCAAATCACCAGCAGCGATAGCACCCATGTGTTGGTCGACGCGAAACTGGCTGAGAAAGTGAAAGGCGTCACTTCTACCATTTCTCTGAAGGTATGTGCGCTGGAAGAGTGGCAGTGTCGAAACGGGGATACCTGAAAATAAGAAAAGATGTACTACACTGCTCTGATTTATTCAACGAAATATTCGAGAAATTTATCGCAGAGCTAGTGATAATGCTAGAGGAGCTCTAAGAAGCTTTCCTCCGTATTTCACAGTTTCTCCTAATACAGCTCCGTGAATGTCGTCTTCGGTGTTTCTCTTAAGGGCCGTGTGAGTTGCACATCGCTCATAATAATTTGACGAAATATGCCAGCTAATGAGGCAATAAACCTGTTCATTTTGAAGCAGCTTTTGAAGTGAAAAAATGCAGGCCTCTAGGCTCCCTTTTTTGGTGGTTACAGAGGCGTTACGTGAAACGCTTACAACGCTTAAACGCTCGCAAGGCCGCACACGGTGGAGCTTTCCCATCTAGAATAATACAATAAAACTTTTTGTTGGGCTAGTTGGTTATTCGACATAGTGTAAGATGATCAGCGCAAACTTGACTCCCGCAAACATACACACAAACACTCACTCATCCACCCGAGGAACACACACGACACTCAGCGCTCACTACCAACTGTTTATTGCACCTGAATGACCCTCTTATATAGGTACAGAAAAATGCACAAAACCAATGAAGAAGAAAGGTGCGCATGTGGAAAGCAACACACAAGCGAAGTATGAGCGCCCCCACCCCACCAGGCAAAAAAATTAAACAAATTTAAAAAGAAATACGAAAAAGCAGATACACCAGCAGATCACTAAATCCTTGCCTCGAGAAAAGATATTTCCTGTTGATGTAACACCAACGACGGCTCGCTAACACAATTGTCCTTATTTTTTCCAATAAAATATGCTTCCAACAGCAGAAGTGCAGATGATTTCAAGCTTCTTCCAAGAACCTGCGTGTCTGTAAATCGTGGTTCACACCCACATGCGGAAGTATGCGCCACAAGATGCGCATACTTATCCTCGTTTCTATTAAACTTTAGCGCATGCCCCTAAGCCGGTCATTCAGGCATCTCTCGGTCATCCCGATGTACTGTTTTCCGCAGGATAATGGAATAGAGTATACAACTCCCGTGGAACATTTGACGTAGGCTTTCACATGTTTCTTCAGGCAACCGCGTCTCTTGCTACCGCAAATGCGCGGACACAACTTGGCTAGCTTTCTGGCGCCGAAAAGACCAGAGCCACTCCATGCCTAGCAGCAACCTTCTTCAGGTTATGGGAGAGCTTGTGCACGTACGGCATCACATGAAGCTTAGAACCCAATGGGTCCCAAGCAGCTCCATCCCTTTGTGTTCCACGTTTCATCTTCTGCATGAGAGCCTCGGCGACCGTGTTTATGACCGACGAAGGGAAGCGCGCAGCCGTTAACCGGTGGATCTGATCATAAAAACTACTGTGCATCTGGTGTGGACACGACTTTGTCAACGAAGATTCCAGGCAAAGTGAAGCAATTCCTCTTTTAACAATCTTAGAGTGCGCAGAATCATACGGCAACAGCCCCTTTTTCACACGAGGATGGTAATACCAACAAAGTGTTCACGGTCCCACAGTAGCTTGAGGTCTAAAAACTGTAGGCAGGTCTCTGTGGGTACGTCGGAAGTGAAACTAAGTCCGCGTCCAAATTCTTTAAAAGCACTTAGTACAACATCGCAATAAGCACGCTCAACTTCATAAAAGGCATCGTTGATACACCAGTGTTGTAGGCGTTACCGAAAAAAAGTAACTAAATACGTTACTCGTTACGCTAACAAAAAAGGAACGCGTTACCACTCTACGCTACCTCTTAAAAAAGGTAACGCGTTACCGTTACAGTTACCCTAAAAAAGTAACGGACGTTACTTCCGCCGTTACTCTATGGTCAGAAATTTTATTCACCGCATGTCCACTGTAGGAACCCCAAATAACAGTTTTAGAAAGCTGATATTTATGATTCACACAAAACTACTGTCACAAACGACAATTTTTGCACGAAGTACTGATTTAACGAGAAATAGGTTGCACAAATATGTCGTACCATGCGTGGCAACAGTAGCGTAGCCAGAAATGTTTTTCGGGGGGTTGGGCGGGGGGCGGTAAACCATGCTTTATGTACGGTTGTGCGTGCGTTCGCATGTGCGCCTGTACATATACACATGGAAAATTGAAAGATTTCGGGGGGAGTTGGGAGGAGAGTTGAACCCCCACCCCTTCCCCCGGCAACGCCAGTGCTTGGCAACAGTGGAGTGACCTAAAGTCGCCTGTACAGTCACATGTGATGGCTGACTGTGTGGCAGATGGTAAATCCATTTTCTCAATGTGACGTTAAACACAAAATTTGATTTTATCATCAACGCTCCCCCTCCTTAAAGAAAACACCACAACTCTCAATGAACTTACAGTAATTCTGACGGTGTGCTTCTACTAACAAGACCGATGATCAAATAGTCATAAAAAATGCTTAAACCGTTTAGTTTTGGGGAAAAAAGATTTGCACACATATGCATTTTTCGCCTTTGAAAATCTGTATACTTGCCTCAAAAATTGCAAGCGTTTATGTGAAGGTGTTCAAGTCAGCCTCGTTCGCTGAAAATTTTGGTAACTATAGAAACGTGTGCCCGCAGTTGCTGATAGAAAGAAGCAAATTTCGTTTTGAAAACAAAGTTGATAACCATCGCTAGATTATTACAAGGAGAATTTTCTAATAACTACGGCTTACTTGTAGAAATAAAGAAGCAGCTGCATTTCAAAGCTGTCATCGGACAGATTGCATCTCTTCTTAATGAATACGTCCGCACCTAAACTAAATGGGCATTCGAAGGACGCATTGGGTGGTACTCTTAACGCCTAATCAAGAAAAATAGCGCGAAAGAACGTATGACGAGACGAAGAAGGCTACAGCACAAGCGCATCTGCTGTAGCCTTCTTTGTCTCGTCCTACGTTTTTTCGCGCTATTTTCATTCATCACGAATTACCAACTCGTCCAACAGTTTATTCGTAACGTCTGGCGGGCCGGCATGACTACGACGCTGCGACAATAGAACGTTGGGGCGAGCTCTGCAATAGTGGCGCCTATAAGACGAGGGAATTTTGTGTAAAATAACCGGGATAATGTAAAAAACATGGTTGATCCCTCCGTCATAGGAATCGGAATAACACGAAAGTAAAACGTGCCCTTGTAGAAGTAACTGAATGTTTACTCTAGATTGATACGAGAGAGTTTGCACAATGTATATTGATGTCTGGCAGCTATAGCACCGTTTAAGGTGGATGCACCCACTTTGATGCTTGGTGGTACATCTCCATGCCGACGACTAACGTCCATGTTCAATGATTAAACAAACCCTTGTGGTAGCTGTAGTAGTTAACGGTGTAAGCGTAATCAGAGAACGAGATGTGATAGCCAGAAGAGCGTCGCATATTGGACGCAGACCTTGATCGCCATCTCGCGGCCTGTTAAAATGTGATTGAACACCACGGCCGCACTATAGGGAAACGCAAAGCGCGTCGTGCCGCCCTGGTAGCCCGGCCGCAATTTTGCTCGGGGCGAGCGCGCAGGCAGGGAACGCGGTGTTACAGCCAGGTGAGGCAGGCGCGCGTCGCAGAGCTATTTTTGTTTCGATTAGCGTGATGCTGTGAGCGAGGCCGACGCTTTTAGGACGCTTGCGTTAAGGTCGCCACCTCGCGATGTGGTAAGGCATTGACCAAATTGCACTTCTATTGAAAACGCGCCGAATGGGACGAACGTGTAACGCGTCGCAGGTACTAATCGCGGAGGGCACAGTAATGGTGAATTACTTGCCGCCCCCAGAGGGCAACACCACCCCGCCGACCCGGAGAGTGGTAGATATAAAAGGCGCATTTGTAATGCCTCTAGAGTCTGTGACCGTGGCGCAGTGGATAGCGCGCCCGGCATCTGCTGTTGCGGACCGAGCGGTCGTGGGTTCGATGTCCGTTGACGGAACTTTTGTCATCTGATTGTGTACATTTTTTCGACGTCATTTCCGTGACGGAAAATGCGTCACTGAAGTCTTGTTGGACCCCGGCATAACACACTTTCGTGTTAAAAAAGTAAAGAGTAACGTGGCACCTCACGTTACCGGAAAATGTTAACGTAAGTACGTTACCCGTTACAGTTCCTAAAGAGTAACCAGTACGTTACTAAGTTACCGAAAAAAGTAACGCGTTACCGGTAACGCCGTTACATGTAACGCGTTACCGGCAACACTGTGATACACACACTTATCGAAGTAAAACCATCCTCTTGAGAATCTAAAATGTGATCGGGGGGTGTATAGGGCGCCCGTTTGTCTAAAAGAATTAAGAAATCGTCAACATATCTAAAAATTTTTAAAACCTTCCCCCCACTTAAAAAGTTATCCAGCGCCCTATCTACGTCAGCTAAAAAAAATGTCACACAGAACTGGGGCGACACACGAACCTATACAGATTCCTTGACCCACAGAGACCTGCCTACAGTTTTTAGACCTCAAGCTACTGTGGGACCGTGAACACTTTTGTTGGTATTACCATCCTCGTGTGAAAAAGGGGCTGTTGCCGTATGATTCTGCGCACTCTAAGATTGTTAAAAGAGGAATTGCTTCACTTTGCCTAGAATCTTCGTTGACAAAGTCGTGTCCACACCAGATGCACAGTAGTTTTTATGATCAGATCCACCGGTTAACGGCTGCGCGCTTCCCTTCGTCGGTCATAAACACGGTCGCCGAGGCTCTCATGCAGAAGATGAAACGTGGAACACAAAGGGATGGAGCTGCTTGGGACCCATTGGGTTCTAAGCTTCATGTGATGCCGTACGTGCACAAGCTCTCCCATATCCTGAAGAAGGTTGCTGCTACGCATGGAGTGGCTCTGGTCTTTTCGGCGCCAGAAAAGCTAGCCAAGTTGTGTCCGCGCATTTGCGATAGCAAGAGACGCGGTTGCCTGAAGAAACATGTGAAAGCCTACGTCAAATGTTCCACGGGAGTTGTATACTCTATTCCATTATCCTGCGGAAAACAGTACATCGGGATGACCGAGAGATGCCTGAATGACCGGCTTAGGGAGCATGCGCTAAAGTTTAATAGAAACGAGGATAAGTATGCGCATCTTGTGGCGCATACTTCCGCATGTGGGTGTGAACCACGATTTACAGACACGCAGGTTCTTGAAGAAGCTTGAAATCATCTGCACTTCTGCTGTTGGAAGCATATTTTATTGGAAAAAAATAAGGACAATTGTGTTAGCGAGCCGTCGTTGGTGTTACATCAACAGGAAATATCTTTTCTCGAGGCAAGGATTTAGTGATCTGCTGGTTTATCTGCTTTTTCGTATTTCTTTTTCAATTTGTTTATTTTTTACCTGGTGGGTGGGGGCGCTCATACTTCGCTTGTGTGTTGCTTTCCACATGCGCACCTTTCTTCTTCATTGGTTTTTGCGCATTTTTCTGTACCTATATAAGAGGGTCATTCAGGTGCAATAACAGTTGGTAGTGAGCGCTGAGTGTCGTGTGTGTTCCTCGGGTGGATGAGTGAGTGTTTGTGTGTGTGTTTGCTGGAGTCAAGGTTGCGCTGATCATCCTACACTATGACATCTAGAATAAATAGGGGCAACCTGATGTGAAACACGCACGAAATATGAGGTACCTGAGATAAATGTTCATTTAGTAAAAATATATGAATACTTGGTTTACTTGGGCTTCTAACGGTCTGTTTCACACGAGGAGTGTAGTCCGCTCTCCTGATCTTTAAGGAAATTGTGGGTCACATGTGGTTTGTGTTTAGTTCCATAAAAAAGCATAAGGATAGTGGCAACCGATAGAGTTTTATTCCCTGTTCAATAAATAATAACATTTTTATTCAGTCTATCAAGAGTGCCATACCGACATTGCCGCAATGTGTCCATCAGTACTCCAAGTTGGTGCAGACAACTCCAGATAATAAATCAGGCGCACATAAAATCTTCATAGCAGTTTATAGCGCAATATTTTTGTTGCAGTTTTTTTGGGAACCAAAGCAAATAATTACTTAGCCCGTGTATTTCATAAATATTTTATTCGTTATCGGAGGTTTGTAACTACTCGGTATATTGAGTGATGAAGCGGGCACCAAGTTATATTTAGCAAGCATAAGGAGGGCATAACTGCTTTTGCAATATGAGATTGCCGCCTTTATAATGTACTATTTGCCTTCTACGGAGTATTATCAGTGCATTTTACGTGCGACCAGAAATTTAGGCCACTACTACGCTGAAGTGAATACAAATTCCATCCCGAAGAAATTAATCAAACAAAAAATGCGTCGTACACAATCAAATATTATGGGAGAAGGTCAGTGCAGTTCTAGAAAGTGCGAGAAATGTTCAAACGTTGGCTACAAGTGCTTGAAGTTTTATAGGAACATGCGAACATCATTCTTTGTTGTATAATATATATTATATTATATATATATATATATATATATATATATATATATATATATACAATGAAGAAAGAAACTACGACTTTCGTTGGTTTGGCACTGTATATTTTAACCAACGTTTCGTCTGGTGGACCAGACTTTGTCAAAGTCTGTCCACCAGAAGAACGTTAGCTAAAATATACAGTGCGAAACCAACGAAAGTCGTAGTTTCTTTCTTCATTCCTTATTCTATCGGGGCCCGCGTGATTCTTTTCCCACTACTATATATATATATATATATATATGTATATATATATATATGTACCTTGATTTCGTGAAGCACTTCCTGGATTCGGTCGTGTTACAGGTGCGCCAGCGACGCGGACGAACAAACGAACATAGCTATATGTATGTGTGTTTGAGTAGCTTCGCTAGCGTTGTAGATCGGTTTTGTAAAGATCTCGCGCAGGACGGGAACAGTCAAGATTATTCCAGAGCTTGCGCGATCACCAGTCATAAAGCTGGAAAGTCGATGCGATGTATAAAAGACGAGTTGCGGTGATGATCAGTATTTATTGCGATAGCAATTATATGGACACTCTCGGCTTGTTTTGCCGTCGCCGTCATGTCCCAGATATGTATATGTATGTATATATAAATAAAACCAACAAAGAAAAAGAAACAAGAAAAATTCGGCAGATCCCACGTACCGTGGGAATCGATGTTATGCGAAGCATAAGCGGGATGGTGACCGTGGCGTAATTTTTCACATTGAACGAAACGTTACGGAATGATGCTAGAGAAATATGGAAGTGGTATACGCGCACTCATATGTTGAAGAGTCGCATATGTATTATATAACCAGTTGCTTACAGTTGCGTAACGATGGCAGCAGCAACATGGGTGTTACCAACGCCAGACGCGGTAACCCGATATGTAGTGCTTATATTCTTTAATACTTGATAGCGCGAATCCAAACGGGACAAAGAAGGAACACAGATGCACAGGACAGGCGTTACTCGCAACTAAGCTAAATTCAGGAAAGTTTCCCTAGATATATACATAGCCGAGCGGCACGCGCAGGTGCACTGCATGTATTTTGCAGTCGCAGTTACAGTTGTTTGCTTATACTTGTCCGTTATGACGGACAACGCACTCTCGTTTCACGAACCCGTGTATGTGTAGAAGGGGTTCTTGACAGTTCTTGAACGAGGTCATCATCACCGTGATCAGTCAGCACCAGCAGCTGAACCAGACATGTTAATCGGATCCGTTCGTAATCGCGGCAATGAGGAGTCTAAATGTAGTGAAGTGCGTGGTATAGTGCAGCTGGTGGAAATCCTGGATGCCTTTTACGATGAAAGATCCATGATGCCTCCTGTCGTGGACGTGGTAGCGAGGTGTTTTGATGCTCTCTCCACATCCAATCCGTCTTTCACGCAGTATAATGACCAAGCGCTCTTGGGTCTTGATAAATCAATGTTGAAGTCACCGGTAATCATGAGAGACCTGGTTCTCTCAGCAGATTTATTGCAGGAAGCATTGCTTCGGTTTTTGCGTATTCCACGTGGCCCACGTTGCGGACCACGTGGACGAGTGAATGGTAATTGAGCGTCTTCCAGGAGTGTTCTGCCTTCAGTTTTCTTACTTTCCTTGCGTCCGCCGCGGTGGTGTAGCGGTTAAGGTGCTCGGCTGCTGACCCGAAGGTCACGGGTTCGATCCCTGCTCCGGCCGTTCCATTTCGATGGAGGCGAGATGCCCGTCTTCTGTGCGATCTCGGTACACGTTAAAGAATACCCGATGGTCAAAATTTCCGGAGCCCTCCGCTACGGCATCTCTCCACATATCGTGGTTTTGGGACATAAAAGTTCAACAAATATTGTTAATATCACTTTCCTTGCGTGTCAATGTGTGGTACGCGGTTACTGTGTTGGTTGAGACTCTGTGTCACCTGTGGCACATACCGCATAACATTAACTCTGGCTTACGGGTACGTGCAACACGTGACTGACAAAAAGGGTTTCATGACGTACGCGACAAGTATTTTGCGTTATTATTGTCGTGACCAGTGAATCGTGTTCGTCATACACTGATCCCCTGCTATGCCAATTTTGGTATATTACAAGTTATGGAGACGACCAGGAGAGCACCCAGACGTAGTCGGCTAGATAGATAGATAGACAGATAGATACGTAGATAGAAACGGCCAAAGTGCCTGAGGTTCGCTAAGAAATGCTTCGCATTTAAAAATTTTCGATTGGCGCCACCGGATTCGAACCTGCGACCCCTCGCTCCTCACG
>NC_051177.1:215895711-215915710 GCF_013339695.2 Rhipicephalus sanguineus | reverse complement strand
GTTGAACCCCCCCCCCCTCTTAGTTACGCCATGGCGCTAACCTTAATGGTGTAGGCGATGGTTTTGAAGCAAAACACGGCAACGAACCAGCACCATTGCACGTCTGCGGAATAACGGTAGAACAGCAAGTTGTCGAGTTGGCGGCTACTACGTTGAAATCGGAGCGCGCACAGGTGAAGCGCCAGTTCGTCACGTCATTGTGTCCGCATTTCTTGTTCACGATGCGATTTCACGCTTTAGCATCTCTAAGTTTGACAAACTATCATCCTAAATATTGTGTCATTTCATGCTGTTCACGATTATAAGGCCAAGAAAATGGAGTCGTTATCGAGGATACCGGTATGTGAAAGAGAAAGAAAAAAATTACGGCACTAGAAAACAACAATATTCTCGGCCAATGCCAACCGTAAGGATCTTTTAATCGGACGCGACGGACCAACTACCGCACTGCTTTTATATGTATGTTATTTGATGATGGAAATGCATTGCCTCTCTATTATAAATCGATGCGACAGTGCAGAAACGTTTCATTGTCGGCAGGCAACAGAATCAAGTTTCTCGCGCTCACCGTTCAACGCGCCGACTCGATTGCTTGGGTGACAGCGCCTACGCGCTTTGTTTTCCATTCCAAGGCATGCGATCCCGCCTTAAAGCGCATGCGCGCGTTAGGTCGGGCGCGACGAATGAGTCCAGAGGACCACGCCTCTCTCTCGGCTGGACGGCCAATAGCGGCGCGTGCGACCAGGGCTTTCCCTCCGCATTCGCGCCCCTCGTCTTGCTATAAAAGCAGGCGCTCTCTTCTTCAACTCCTCACGAAGTGCTTGTCCTGATTCGCTGTTTTTTTTTCTCCGACGCGCGCTTCTGGAGAGCATCAACGGCGCGCTCAGGGGCAGGTGTGACCATCAAGGAAACCGGCGCTTGGACTCGGCGGCGACCCCAAGAGATCTCCACTGACGTCACCGGTAAGCTCAGTTTGGTCACGCATCGTACAAGTTAATATTAGAAGCTTTTGATAATATTCTTTTCAAACTTTTTGTTCTGTAAAGATATCCTTCAGATGGAAGTAAAAGCACACAAAAAGAAACTATTAAAGCCTCTCAAATGCGTCTCCTGATCATGACGTGCAGCGCAGGCAAATTGCATAACATAGTGTCGACGTGCAACTATCACAATGGCGCACTAAGTAAGAGATATTTGTGGGAAAAAGGCTGTGTCATGTAATAAATCATTATATCGAAACACAATTTTAAGATCTGGGCCAGTACTCACGAAAGCTTGATCACAAAAGCGAGCCTGAATATCTCCTACCATGGACGGCCACAAGTGGAATCACTCGTGTAAAAGAAACGTCTGATTTTTATGCCCGGTCCAATTGGTTGCACCTGAAGATTGTACATAAATATTGTACTCGAAATCCATATACTTGGTGAGTACCAGATTTTTGCGAAATTCTGGCCCACTGCGATTTGGCCTTACAAATATGCCTGATGAATTTCCGGAAATGTCTAAAGAACAACAAAAGAAAAAAAAGCAGCTAGCTTTTAGCCATCAACAGAGTTGATGCCATTAGCACAGCCACGTTAACACGGACGCATATATCTAGTGCAAAAAGCATTTTACTTTGGTTGTACTACCAGTGCTGTTGCACTCACAGACCTGTACGTTCTGGACAATGGTCAACGGCTCCACTAGTACATTGCTACAGCTGGCAGATGGTGGCACGAATGTGCTCTACGTCAGTGACGTCTTCTGCAATAACATGTAGTCCTCAGTTACTAGAAAGCGCCACTTGCACTACTTGAGATTTGTGAGTGATGGCTGGTATACTTACTATGCTATACAATATCTTCATTTTCGGGATCGATATTTGAAAAATTAAAAAAAAAAAAGTGTATTCTACAGGTGCGTGCTTGTCCATATCATTTATCCATGCTTTATCTTGCAGATTGCAAATCTGTGAAGTCACTGGCACTTAGGGCAGATGGTTTAATACAGAGGTCGGATAACCTGCATAGCACGACAAATTGCACTGCGAACTGGCCTGCGAGCATTCCTGCTCGCAAATATACTATTTATTTCATAGGTTATGAACTCAGCAAAGGGAATGATCGGGCAAGCTTCGTCATATGGCATCTTACAGCAAAACCTTTTTGGGCGATTGCTGCACTCGTAATTTAGCCCTTGTAACGTGGTTAATCTGACAGATTTGTAATCGAGTTAATTAACTGTTGAATTCGTGCCGCTTATCAGCGGCGGGTTCACCTGCTATTTCCAGGGTGCCAAAAGAATCTGTCCTTTGACCCTCAATCTTGAAAAGGATGAACTATTTTATTATCTCGGAGCTTAAATCTAATAAGCTATCGGGACACTACTGTTTTATATACACAAATTTACTCGCCGTTCTGAATGCCATAAAAAGGCAACATAGCCGTGACAGACTTCCTTCAAGCAAAATATGGGCACGAATCTCAGGTATCGGGATGATAGCGCAAGCTGGCCACACAATAACCCCTGGACGTACCTACTTGTCTAAACGCGAGAACTGTGTTCCCTATTTCATAATAAGGCTAGATTAGTTCCTCTTGACTCCTACAAGTGCATTCGGATTTACATAACTAATAACATCATGCACAATACACAAATTTAATGCGTATTCAGTGGGGTCGCTGACTCTTGTAGCTGTGCCACAACTTAATAATCTTTTGAGAAAGCTTAAGCGAGCATGTACATCATGCTTATTCGCTCTAAACTATGCAATGCTTCGTATATATCTGGAACATTTCTCAGATCAGCTTTTCGACTCACGGAAAGTGTTGAAAATTATGATTGGCGTTTTTTTCGCTATGTAAATATCCTCTCGCGTCAGGAGCGGATTTATGAAAGTAATGTTAATCCACGAAAACCTTTATTGCAAATGTCTAACGCAGTACTTTTGCCCTAACATTTGTTGTTAAAGCCCCGTTGTAAAGGGACAGCTTAAAACATGTTGGGCGTGCTTGTGATCCCGCTTTGACAGGAGCCCAAATTGTGACTTTTTCAGAGGTCATGTATTTAGGCCATGTATATTGTGAGCACAACATTCACAACATTCGTCCTTCGTCATCTTCACCTGAACATAATCATCATCATCACTGTGAGTGTCGTTCTGAGGGCGGCTCTGCCGAATAAAAGGCGTGGAGACCACGACTGTGCTGCTGCCTTTCAGGGACATACCCATCATCAGAGACATACATCGTGCATGAATGTAATGTGAAAACCAGGCCCGTAGCCAGTGGGGGGGGGGGGGGCAACCCCCCCCTGAAATTTTGATGACACATGATGTTTTATCGAAAATAAATCATGAAAAATAGGCGTTTTTTCTCAAATAGTCAAGGTTTTCAGCAAGTGCCCCCCTCGAAAAAAATCCCTGGCTACGGGCCTGGTGAAAACGTTCTGCTCGAAGAGTTATTTCTCTGTAACTATGTCACCGTTTATTTTTGTATATTTTTTGCCTGTTTTGTTGGACCATAAAGGTCTGCATATGTGTCGATAAATAAAAAAAGTAGATGAATACACATTTTTGCACCGTCTTGTAGATGAACGTTATCACAAAATTTCTTATTCAAAGAATGAGCTTCCATTCAAAACAGCAAGCCGGCTTCCACCGACATCATCTACTCAGTGAAAGCGTCAAAACAATATATTGCTTATGTTTTCAAAATTGGCTAGCGCGAAAATCGACAAGGACTAAGAAGGAACACTGATGTACAGGACAGGCGCTGACAGTGTTCCTTCTTAGTCTTGTCGATTTTCGCGCTAGCCAATTTTGAAGATTATGAACCAACTAGCCCAACAACGTATACTCTTATGCTTATTGTTTTTTTGTTTGTTTTTATTTCTTAGTATATCAAGCACTCCTTGCTGCTGTCCCTAGATACGCAATATTTGGGCCAATTTTCCAGCGGTACGGAGAGAATACCTCCCATTTTGCCGAATTATTAAGTATTGCAAATGTTGCAACGCCAGTGCAAGGAACGCATGTGAAATTCCAAGTACCATCAAGGCTTCTTGGTGCTTTGTTTGTGATTTTACGATTCACGACACCGCAAACAAGGAAAATTTGTCGGCCAGGCGAGGCGTATAGGAAGGATCTGTAGCGACGCCCTTTGACTACGTTCACAACTTAAACCACCTAAAGCAAAACGTCAGTTGAAAGAAATCACGCGCATGACGATTTAAACAGGGCTTACAACGAAGCGTGTAAATTAAATAGAAAATTAACACTAGCTGGAAGAGCCCGACCAGCCGCTCACATTTGCAACCAAATACTCAAATGCGCCCCCAAACATAAATAATAGTCTCCGCGAGTATTATTTAGTATTACTAAGCGCCCAGCGCCTTGGAGAAGCGTTTCCCGAAGTACCAAGGGTAGGTATCACTGTAATAAAAGCTTCAAGGGCATGTTAAGTGCATGCTAAAGTAAACCCTCATGTTACTGACCACATAACACCTTGTTCTCGTCCAGGATGTAAGACTTGCGAGCACCTTTAAAATGACATTATAATTGAAAGCATCGCAATTGATTACGTCCATCATGTAGAATCTAGCTTCACCTGCACTAGTTCAAATGCTGTCTGCAGGCTCGAATGTTCACATTGTCCCAAACAGTACATTGGCGAAACAAGGCAGCATGTGAATATATTAGTTTAAACGGTCATTGTTCGGACAGGATGAAAAAATTACCGAAATAAGTGTCCCAGCATTTTAATGTGGCAGTGCGCAACTTGGATGATCACAAACTTTACATACTTCAGTTAAACTACCGGTCCCCGAGCGACAGAAAATGTAAATAGGCATGCCTTATTCACAAGGTTAATACGCTCCAGCCAACAGCCATAAACCTTTCAAAAAGAGGCTCTTGAATCCATCCGATATGGTAGATATACAATGAAAACCGGGGAGACTTTGGGAATTGCTAACCGTTCTTATCACCGTGAAACTATCATTGCTTACTTTCGAGAACCTCTCCTTCTACCCATTTCGACGCGCCCCCACCCTCGCTTTCTTGCTCTTTTTCTTTACTGAGTGCTGCCTCTTTCCTTTGCACTACCCCGATTCAGTACGCCGTCTCCTACTTGATGTAATAACTTCAGAGCGCCGAAAAAAACAAGGACAGACGAAAAAGTTTTTGTAATCATGAGCGAAGGTATGTTCTCTGAGAAGGGCGGGTCTGCGGTACATAAGAATTTTCGTCTTGCAGGGCACAAGCCTGAACAAGTTAGAGACGGTGCTGTCATGCTGCTGAGGAAGCATAGCCTATACAAGCTAGCAGGCCAGGTGAAAAATAGTAAGGGCCTGCTTTAGAGTGTGTTCCTTGCTGCAAGAACACACATAGTTGTCATTCCCCACTAATGCCCCCACTAATGCTTTGGAAAGAAATATATGACTGCAACTCACGTCGGGTTTTCTTTAGGCTCACCTTCAAGAGTTAGACGTACACGACCCTTTCGTAATACCTAGCTCAAAGGGCATTGTTCATTTCTAGAGAAATGTGAACCCAGTCGGATGCAAGGCTTTCAGCATAGACGTTGAAGACTTGTATTACGCGATGCCACCAGACGTTTTGCTACGATACGTCAAGGAGTGCACTTCTGACCTAAACCACGAGGTTGCCTTCACGACGCGCTGCGGTGTTTCAGTCGAAGGCTTTACGGAGCTGGTTGCCTTCGTTCGACATTATGCATAATGAGTCTGCATTGGGGTAGCCCCTACTCTGAGCAGTATTTCTTGGGTAGCGTCAACCGGCCCTTACAAAAGCTACTCTGTGGTCTTGCCACGAAGACAGTGCGCTACGTTGACGATTACCTGGTATTTCTTAACGGCGACAACTTCAGCTCTAGAGTCGTGAATGTCCTGAAGCTATTTAGGGAGCAAAGGCTAGGACCGAACTTTTCCTTTGAAATGTTACAAGGTAACAAGATTCAGACGTAGATCTACAAATTTCGTTCCATGACTGACATATGCTGGATGTGCTTACCGTGGTCCCTGAAAGGTTTGCTTTATTTCAGTTCCAGCGATTCTAAACTCGTGAACAATGGCATTGCTTTGTCGAGTATTCGCTCCGCTGTTAAACAGGTTTTGCGAGCACCTTATGCAGCAGAGTGTCCATAATCAGGTGCACAAGTTGCCAAACGTAAAATATACAAATTCTCTGATAGCCTTCGCTGCCTAGAAGGTTCTAAAGGTGTAAGGCAAAGGCAAGCAGGTGAAAGCATTGCTAAAAACAAAGGCCTTCTGTGGTTATCTTATAAACCCACAGAATTCCACACCGCTTGAAGAAAGTGGCCGCCCGACTCGACGTCGACGTGGCTTTTTCAACAAAGAATAAACTCAGTGCTACATGCCCAGCTTTGCAGAATCGCCTGGAGACCAACGAGTGTGCAAAACGCACTCGATGCAAAACGTGGCGTGCAGTTTGTGGCCTGTAAACACGGGGCTGTGTACCACTTCCTTTCGTGTGCGGACGGGGTTATATAGGACAGTCGGGCCGGTGTTTAAATTAAGGCTTAGAGAGCACCACAGCTCGCCTAAAGGCACGGCCTATTCCCACCTTGGACTCCATTGCCGTGAATGCGGGTGTGGACCTGTGCTTTCGACACTTCTGGGTGTGTCCAGAAGTGTCCACGAGGTCACGGTCACCATTCCCGATTTTTATGGTTTACTGTAGGCCTAGGCATCAGACCCACAACAATGATTTCGAAGTTAGTTTTGTGAAAAAAAAAATTGTTCGCCTGAAAAAATATATATATATAATTTTTGACCGCAAAAAAAACTCTTTTCCGCCAATTTCGCCACTTCTGAACTTTGGGCTTACCTAGGGAAAAAACGGCGTACTTCTTGGTCACAATATTTACATTTTTCAAAGAACAAGTGAAATACAATTTTGTGAGTCTATTATTTTTCTTACCTGTCCAAGCATTCTTGACGAAAATATCACAAACAAAGCAAATCGCACAAAATGCCTGCATTTCAGGAACTTATTGCTGCAAAAAAAGTTATACTGAGAATAATTAAAATCGAAAATATTAAGTTTGATATTTACGCTCTCGTTTAAAATATTTTCCGTGGTTTTATTGCGCTCCGTTTCACTCCATAATTGTGCGGAAACGTAAGTGGTTTACCAAAACGCCGCAGTTTGAAAATAGTTTTCTCAAAAGCCCATTTTTCCCATTTTCCCATCAAAAAGCCCATCTACCATTCTGCCAAAAAACGTTGCATTATTTTGGTTGCTTACACGTTATAATGCGTCGCATGGGACCAGGTCAGCCTAGCGGCCGCTAGTTAGTATTGTGCTGAGAATCGATATAAGTTGTTCAAAATAATTGTACGCGATACAAGCACAAAGCAGCAGCTCAACAGCAACAAATGCGCAGCCGGGTGTCATGGTTCAGCCAGCTTGGTCTTGCGATCAGCGATTTGACGAACCCGCAGCAGCGGGCGCTCACATTACATAAGTGCCGCTTCGACTGCGGAAGAGCTCCGCTTGCGGTACAAACTAGGCTCATACGACAAATCAAATAAGGAATGCATCACTGTGAAAGTTAAAGGCTCTTAAATGTCCAACAAGGTCCATCACATAAAACGAAAACACTGCCGGCAATTTCGCAGTTTGCTCGCACAGTTTGCTGTGGGACCAGGTGCAACTAGCGAGTGCGAAACAATGATTGAGCTTAATAGTGCATGTATGCGCATTTAACACTCATAAAGAGAGCTGTGACACGACCGCTACATAAAAAAAAGTCTTCTGCCGTCCGTACTGCATGAGTCCTCCTCCTCTACGTTGAATCGCCGCATCTGGCTCATAGCATCGCATTTTCAGCGCAGCCTAAGAAACACTAGCATTTTCGGCGCAGCCTTAGAAACACTAAGGTCTTTAGAATCTATGCATTTTCTAGTAAAGGAACACAACAGCTAATACTTTCGTATTGATGTTGCGCCTCAGATATGCGTAATATTTGCTTTTTTATCGATAATGTTCACAAGTATGAACTCAGCTACCAGTTCAAAATGGCTGGGCTTAAACTTTGGCCGGGTGGCTGAATCGTACGACACACAGACAGACAAACCAAAATTTCTTTGTTTAAGTTCCCCTAGAAAGACTATCGTCTTCAATAGAAAGTGCGGCCTGTTGCGTCGCGTCGCCGTGATTGGGCGAGCGCGGCTTGGCTGAGTTGACAGTTGCGGCCGCTCTTTCGGGTGAGCGCGCCACTATTACAATTTACAAAGCAGAAGCCAGTTCTTGTTCCAATGTGGTCGCCTAAGGATTTTATGCATGTCCGTGTGCTTTTTCGTCAGCTTTCTCGTGTTTTCTTGCGTGTGATCTTGTGTGTGGGCAGCTTGCTTCATGTTTCCTGTGCATGAGTACGGTTCTTTGGTGTGGCGTGTGGCAGACGCTTTTTTCCAGTGGTTTGATGCCGTGAAGCTGTTGTGTGCCGCTTTGCAACTCGAACGCGTGAAAAGACGCTGCTATCAAGTACCACGTATTCCCGTGTGATCTACAGTACTGGGAAGCATAATATTCGTAATAGAGCACTTCTTTTTGTCACAAACGAGTGCTAAAACAGGCGCGCGCCGCCGCATTCTGACGAGAGCATCAAAGTCACCGCGCCGAGTTTCCCCTCAACTGGCACACGCAACGAAAAAAAAGAAAAAGCATCAAAAGGCGCCCAGGGGCTTGCCCTTACCCTTTCCACCGATGACGCCGTCGCGACGCCTAATGCCCGCGCAGATCTGGAGAAATCGAAAAATCAAAGTGGAAGCGACCGTTCCGCAGATGAACCGGCGAGACGAATCCTTTCCCTTAGCTGTCGCTGTGCTACGTGCTACGCGCCGAACAATCACTTGGAATGTTCGCCAAACCGGGAAGGATCCAAACGAGAGACGACGGAGGGTAGGACAGTATGGTGAAAGTCGGCGAAGAAGTTATGTTGTTCGAGTGAGTCGTGTAATACGGTCAGTCGATCTTGAAGAATCGAGTTATGACGCCATGGGATCACTGTTTGGAAAAGTGTCGCCGAATGACGCTGATCAGGCTGGTATTCGTCTGAGTGTTTCCTGGAAGAGAAATATTCGAGAAACGTTCGAAGAATTGTGGGCTGCACACGTTTTGTGAATATTCAAGGCCTTTAACTGTTCTTCGATAGTTTCGAATGGATGAGATTGCATTTGTTGCACGGTAAGTTTGTTCCCGTTGTTTTAAACACCATCTAAGGGATGTGAGTTGTAATTGATACCTGCCGAATGTGCAAGTTCGTGTGATGCTTGAACTGCCTTACTGAGAATACTTTTGTTTGTGTTGTCAACTCTTGGCTCTAGCTCGGCCTTTGGACCACAAGCGGTGTTCGTTGGCGCACTAAAATGGCCTACATTTAAAGTGTGTGTGCTTTTGTGGTGCGTTTCAATGGGCCGATAAGTCAGCCCTTGGAATCTGCCCGGCGACTGCCACGCCATTGACGGGATCGGTGATTGAGTGACACTTTTAATTTCAGGTGATTCAAACGGGCTGCATTCATGGAGAGTATTGAGGCCCACTCTAGAAAACATTGGTAGTCCTAGGGCAAACAGTTCACATATGTGGGGTAATCGGCACCTCTAATAACGACTTCAATACTCAACCTGTAATCTGCAACTATAAAACGCGTTATCTACGGCCTGATTGAAGTGTCACGCGTACAAACGCGACTGTCGAAGCGCTTCTCCGTGAACGGCTGTACCGGAGCGGTGCCGCCAGAGCGGGCGCAAGGAAAACTAGGCCCCAGACGCCATTTCGGCGCCACGCAGCAGGCCGCACCTGTTTTTTATGTAGCGGCCGTGGCTGTGAAATCCTCTGCGCTAGTCGGATGCGCCACCGAACCGCCATGAAGTGCTTGCCGGATGTCTCGCCAGAACGACGGCGAAAACAACAGCAGACGAGACCGCTCCGCACGCTATACGAAGCAATGCCGCAATCGACGCTACTTTTGCGTTGTGAATTGCCACGAACGTAAAGGACTGAATAACAACGTTCTGTTTTACCGATTTCCATAGTTGTCGTACGAAGCAGAAAGGCGAGAACGCTGAATACGGGCCGTTGCGGTCGTGTTGGGTAGGCGAAGTACCCGTGTTCTCCACAGCCGGTCGCATGAGAAAGTGCGATGATGTGGCTCTGCACACGAAGTGAGCAGCCAGAGGCCGACTGAAGACGCGTGACACATACACCGCGACATTATCTGAGTGGGTCGTGACCACACATCATCAAGCACGCACGTTTTGAAGGCTCAAAGTTCGGGTTCTAACTAGTTAACACGTGATTCATGCAATTAAATCGCAAAATGTTGGTCGTGACCAACTTCAGGTTTGTTTTGCCCGTGGCCTCCGCGATTGCCGTAGCAATCTCGGAGGCCACGGTTTTGCCTTTGGTTGTACCCGCGAAACTGGACACGCACGTGTCCCCTTTTGCTGTACATACAAACGGAAGACGACCATCAATAGACCATTTGAAGACGCGTAAGAAAGCAGTCTCATGCACAGGAAGCGAGAGGTCAAGCGAGAATTCAACTGAAAAGGCGAAAATCACCGGGGCCATTCGTCCCAAATAAAGAGAGCTTAGTACCACTGCTGATCGCAAGATACATAGCTAAGTAAATTGATCGCGTATGTACTTCATCGCTTCGGCATTACGTATCTGCCAGTGTTGCGGAATGGGCGCCTCCATTCCATTCCAATTCCATTCCGGGGAATTGGAACTTGCCGCAGTTCCATTCCTTACAATTCCTTGAAATCAAAAAACTTAGCCCTTTCCCATTCCGGGAATGGCCGGGGAGTTCAATTCCATTCCTGTAATTCCTCAACGTAGCAAAGGCATCTTGGTTGTTTTATCGAGTTAAGAATGAACGCCCAATAAAGCTGATGTCATCAGATGCATGAAGGACTGTAATAGTACGCAAACACATTACCAACGTCGAGGGATAGTAGCTTGGTGACATATCTCGTGCAGCAAAACCACCCTACTAATTCCCATAGGGAGTTCGCCCGATACCTATAGTATTTGCATGGTCAGCACGTTTGAACGAATGGGGATGATTAATATTGTTTAAGCTTAAATGTGTTAATGCTAAAATGATGACATAGCGTATTTTTATGCTGACAAAAGTAGCGTTCAAGAAGAGTCAGCGGTTTTGCCACGCGTCTGGAGTGGTCGTGAATTCGGAGAAAACTAAGATTTGGTTAATGGGGAAGAAAACCCTCTAGATCTGCTGGTATTAGTTGGAACAATGCACCGCTCGGGCACCTTGTCCCTTTGCATCGAATACGGAACACTGGGCCGCACTGCTCGTCAGCACTCACGCTTGTCAAGCGCGCCTCGCAAGCATGGATGGGGTGAGGAGAACTTTCTGCGTTCGCCTGTACGCAGGTATGCAATGTCTTCCTTGTCGCAAAGGTTATTTACGTGTGGCAGGTACTAAACTTCTCGTGAGATAAAGATCAGGCTGTGCATAGAGTACTCGCCACTTTCGTGTGAGAGTATCAATGGGAACCAACGCGCAGGGATAATTTGTTTCTCCCTTCAGTATATGCGGCGATAATGCATTTGTTTGTACACTAAACTTATGCCTCGGTTTCTCTTTTACAAATTGGCAGATAGTGCCCACTTTACACCACGCCTACTCTTGGCTCTGGCTAACTAAAGGTGGACCTAGAGAATGCGTTGTGACCTTCGACTTTGAAAGAACATGTACCCAGGCCTACATGACTAATTTGCGCATGATATTACAGTAGTAGCAATTAAGGATGCAAAGAAAAATGATAACGATAGTAATGAAATTATCCCACCCCGGAGCATAGAAGGACAGAATTGTTGTAAGCGCGTTGCTTATAAATGTACCGTGTTGGTAATCAGCCAGGCCATTTTAAAAATACTAGGGGTGTGCGAATATCAGATTTTTCGAATACGAATCGAATACGAATATCCACCTTCGAATATCGAATCGAATATCGAATATCAAAGGAAAATGCCCCCACAGTAACGATATTTTATTTAACAGTAGCTATTTGAAAAAGAAAACATTAACAGCCTGACTGGCAACACACATACACTGCTATCTCCAGAACACAATTTCCAGGCAAGCACAATGCACAGCACAACACGAGCAAATATCACGGCACAATGAAAGCAATGACTAGGTGTTATCATGAAGAAATATGAGTTGCTCCACATGATCAGGCAGCAGGCGCTTTCTTCTAACAGAGACACCCCCTCCTCCCCCTCTGCCACTGAAAGGTACGCCCGCTTGGAACAGAAGTGGCTGGTATAGGGAGGTACATGGGGCAAAGCTTTGCCAGACTGGGGGTATCTGAAGGTGCCTACAGCCCGCCACCAGTCACATGGGTCACTGTCTTTCTTGAGAAGTAGCCCCGCATAGTCAACGAGTGGTAGTGCGGCACGTTACGGCCGCATAATATTGAAAATGTTACGGTTACATGATCGCCAACAGCGCTGCACGTCGGAGATGCACCAGCATAAATCATACGTATTGGGGCGCTCGTCGCAGGCAGATATCGTGCCTCCGTGTACTTACGATGTGTATCGCTCCTCTCGGCAACGTTTTTAGCTATACGAACGCAGGAGAAATGTGGAAGACGAGTTATTTTATGCATGATAATCGAATCGCATATTCGAATTTTTTCGAATATTCGAAGTTATCGAATATTCGAAACTTTTCGGATACACGATTTTCGAATCGAATACGAATATTTCGAATGTAATATTCGACGAATATTCGAAACTTTCGAATATTCGCACACCCCTAAAAAATACTCCTTTATTGTTAAAGTCGAGGCTCTGACTTACTAATGTTTGAAGTCTGAAAACAGCACGCAGACGAAAACGTGCTCTATTTTCGGAAAAAGACGTTATGCCATTCCCATTCCGTTCAAAATGCGCCTAATTCCATTTCCATTGCATTCCTCCAAGCGTTGTCCCCATTCCATTCCAGGGTCGCAATAATGTGGAATGATTCCGGAGTCATTCCAATTCCGGAGTGGCAACTCCGCAACACTGGTATCTACCATGTTTAACGCATTTAGGCGCTAGTGAACGGACGTCGGAGGGCTTGCCTCGAACTCGATGTCGTGCGATGCTCGCTAGTACTTGCGAGTTGCAGCGCGCCGATCGAAGCGACTGAAACTTCTTTTGCAATGTACTACCTGCAGTTCGCTTTGATGAGCTTCCAACTTTGTTCAAGCGTGGATTGGAGGAAGAAGGTTTCCAGGTCCTTGATTGTCAGGAAACCGCGCCTCGACACCAAGGGAAGAGGGTGTAACATGTGTGGCTGTTTTAACAGCAGACGCGCTGGCCGCGGGCCGCGTTCTATGTGCTCCTCAACGCGTCGGTGCGCACGGCACCCTCACGTGCGGAGCTATTTAAGAAAGCCTAATAAAGGGAACAGCGTGGTTCGTTACCCAACCACACGGTGTGTCGTTTGACTCAGACGCTTGCGTAGACGCCTATGTTGCATGGTGTCAGAAGTGGTCGCGGCAGCCCAACATGGATGGCTTAAAGCTACCTTCACCACTACAGTTGACTGGCAACGTCAGAAAGAACTGGGAGCTCTTCAAGCAACGACTGGACCTTTTCCTAACGGCTACCTCAGCAGACAATCCCAAGACAGAAGCAGTTAAGGCGGCCATACTCTTGAGCGCTGCGGGAGATGAAGCACTTGAGGTTTACAACAACTTCACCTTCGCCGAAGGTGAGCTCAAAGATGACTATCAAACGTTAGTGAAGAAGTTCGACGAATATTGCATTGAACAAGGCAATGAAGTGTATGAACGCCATGTCTTCTGTATGCGAGTTCAAGATGAAGGGGAACCATTCGAGCGTTTTGCGCGTGATCTAAGGACGGAAGCCAAACTTTGCAATTTTGGGTCCCTGGAAGAGTCTCTGATCAGGGACCAAATTGTCTTTGGGACAAATAACAAATCTGTCAGAGAAAAGATGCTGCAAGACAAAACCTTGACCCTTCAGAAGGCCGAGAACATGTGCAAAGCAGCTGAAATAGCGGCCCAACAAAATGCTGTCTGGGCGAACGAGCGCATGCAGGTTGATGCCTCGTACCGGAGTGAACGCGACAAAGTAAAGAAACGCAAATGCAAATATTGTGATCGCGTGCACGCTCCGCGTCAATGCCCAGCCTACGGAAAAACGTGCTATGCATGTAACAAGAAGAATCACTTTGCATCGTGCTGCCCGAGCTCTCAAGTCCACGACATTCAAGAGGATCGTGAAGAAAGCTTCGATGTCCTTCACGTCAGCATCTGTGGAGTAACCACTCATCCTGCAAAAGACTGGAAAGTGCGTGGGATCATCTCTGGTTGTCAGATTCAGTTCAAGGTCGATACAGGTTCCCAGGCCAACTTGATCCCTCTCAGCATCTTTCGACGCATCTCGAACGCATCCGCGTTGCGGAAGAGCACAGCAGTATTGACTGCCTACAACGGGTCCGAGATCAAGCACCTCGGTGTCGCCACAAAAGCACTACAGATAAACGGCACAACGAGAGACACTTCTTTCTTTATCGTCAAAAAGGGGTGCCAAGCCCTCATTGGATTGAACGCATGCCTCGACTTCGGCATCATCCCAGCAAGCATCGATTCAGTCAGACGCAGTGGAAACGCAGGCCCCGAAGAGGAATTTGCCCATCTATTTCATGGAACAGGCTACGTACAAAGAAAGTACAGGATGGTTCTCCGGCCAGATGCCATTCCAGTTGTGCAACCTGCTCGTAGGGTGCCAGTGGCACTGAAGAAACCACTCCGCGACGAACTTGCACGCATGGAGAAGGCGTCCATCATCGCCAAAGTCGAAGAACCCACCGAATGGGTAAGTCCCCTGGTCCTGGTACGGAAAAAGAATGGCGCTTTACGGGTATGCATGGACCCCAGAGAAGTAAACAAAAATATATTGCGTGAGCACTACCCGATGCCTATTCGCGAAGACATAGAAAGCGAGTTGTCAGGCGCTCGATTTTTTTCACGCCTTGATGCCAACTCTGGTTTTCATCAGATACCTCTCGATGAAGCTACGTCACGGATCTGCACGTTCGCCACTCCTTTTGGACGCTATCGGTTCTTAAGGCTACCGTTCGGTATATCGTCTGCCAGTGAGATCTTTCAAAAGACACTGACGCAGATCTTTGAAGGCATCCCAGGGGTACGCGTTTACGTCGACGATGTTCTTGTTTGGGGCGCTGACAAAGCACAGCATGACGAACGCTTGCGCATCGTACTTAAAAGGGCAGAAGAGGCAGGACTTACATTTAACCCTGAGAAATGCTCGTTTGGTAAAAAGGAGCTAACATTTCTAGGTGACACGATCAGTGAAGGCGGCGTGCGCCCAAGCCCCGAATTGGTTGAAAGCGTCCGAGCAATGCCCGCGCCGAAGGACAAAAATTCAGTGAGAAGAATGCTGGGTGTAATTAACTATTTTCGAAAGTATGTACCTAGACTCAGTGATAAAACGTCGTTGCTCCGAAGTCTCGTTAAGGAGGACACTATTTTTGAGTGGACCGAAGCCCATGAGCGTGAATGGCAGGGTGTTTGCGAGGCTTGTCATCTCCGCCGCTGCTGGCGTTCTTTGACGAAAAGAAACAAACGAAGATATCGGCAGACGCGTCGGCAACCGGCTTAGGCGCATCATTACTGCAAGAACACCAGAACGAATGGCGCCCGGTCATGTACGCATCTAGAACGCTAACTGAGAGCGAAACGCGATACTCCCAAATCGAGAAAGAGACGCTTGGTATCGTGTTTGCGTGCGAGAAATTTCATCAGTTTACTTATGGCCGCAAGATATTTATAGAAACGGACCACCGACCTTTGTTGGCAATCGCAAAAAAGAACATCGGAGAAATGCCGCCCAGACTACAGCGTTTCTTTGTGCGTCTCTTGAGGTACGACTATGACTTGCAGTACGTTCCAGGCAAAGATCTGCTCTTGGCTGACATGCTCTCCCGTGCGCCCGTGCTATCTCCTAACTCGGAAACTGCGGAGGATGTGGAGGTTCATGCAGCCTCTGTCGCTTCGTGCCTGATAACCCCATCGACAAAACGTCGCCTTCAAGACGAGATATTATCGGATCCCTATCTAAACAAAGTTATGCATCAGCTATCGTGCGGAACAACCGTGGAAGGCGAATTACGTCCGTTTGAGTCTGAGCTGTCAGTCATCGACGGGATACTGCTTAAAGGGTGCAAAATCGTCATACCTAAGTCGATGCGGGCTGAAATGCTAAGGAAAGTACACGCCGGTCATCTGGGAATAAACAAGTGCAAAGCAAGAGCGCGCGCACTCATGTTTTGGCCTGGACTGGACAGTAACATTGAATCAATGATTCGTTCTTGCAGCGCATGCCAAAAGTATGCGTACAAACAACAATCTGAGCCCCTTATTATGCGCCCGACACCCAGTATGCCATGGTATAGAGTGGGCATCGACATATTTCATTTTGCTGGTGAAGCGCACTTAGTTGTGTTTGACGCACATTCCAATTTTCCTGAAGTGGAAAAATTAGCCACAACGACAGCACAGGAGGTCGTACAAAAAACGTCCGCAATATTCGCGCGCTACGGAATACCAATAGAAGTTTGCACTGACAATGGACCGCAATTCGTATCCAAAGAGTTTGCCAATTTTGCCAAGCGATATGACTTTGAGCACATTACATCAAGTCCGCGGTTCCCGAGATCAAATGGCCTTGCCGAAAAGGGAGTGCAAATAGTGAAGCGCATCATGAAAAAGACAACGGAATCTCACGACGATTTTTGGCTAGGACTCTTGTCGTATCGTGTGTCTGCGCTGGAGGATGGCCATTCACCTGCCCAACTCTTACAGGGACGCCGCTTGCGCACCAACGTTCCAGAATACAGCGAAGAGCTGGGACTCCCAGTACTCAAGCGTCAACAGCAGGCCAAGGGCAAGACGTTGCACCCTCTACAGCAAGGGGACACAGTGCGTGTACTGGATGACAGATGGTCGAGCAAGGCCAGAGTGCTTCAAGAAGTGGCTCCCCGATCCCACATCGTGGAGACAGAGGATGGAAAGTTTTTACGGCGAAACAGGCAACACCTGCTTCAAACACAAGAAAGATACCACAGGAGAGAGGCGGGTTTCAACAGCACCGCTGGAAATAGCGAACAAAACGAGAGGCAGGAGCCTCAGCTTCAGCTACTGCAGCATGGCTCAACTGCACCAAGTTTCGGTGGTCATCCGCAAGCCTGCGCACATGACTTCACCCAATGTGAGGCTTCGCAAGCAGACCACCGCAGGTCGACCCGTCAGCGCAAGGAGCCCCAACGCCTGCAATACGATGCGAACTTTCGTCAAGTGCCATAACTTCTCTTCATGTCTCTCTGTTGTGGAGTGCGCGTTTCATTCCTTTTCTTTTGTTTGTTACTGAAAGGAAAGAAGATGTAACATGTGTGGCTGTTTTAACAGCAGACGCGCTGGCCGCGGGCCGCGTTCTATGTGCTCCTCAACGCGTCGGTGCGCACGGCACCCTCACGTGCGGAGCTATATAAGAAAGCCTAATAAAGGGAACAGCGTGGTTCGTTACCCAACCACACGGTGTGTCGTTTGACTCAGACGCTTGCGTAGACGCCTATGTTGCAGAGGGGGGGGTGCTTATATTGTGGCCTATGCACATTCGCTTGCGGACGGCTCTCTTTCTACTACCCAGTTAAAACTAGGGTTGCGATGAGGGCGCTGGTGGCGGTGTTTTTCGCAGCGCGGCCTGGGCAGAGTGTGACGTCTCTAGATCGTGTAGGCAATTGGCGAGCCTGACAACAAAATCGCATGAGGCTCGCACGTGACAGCGAAAGAACACAACCCGCATGAGACGATGAAACAAACCCGAATGAGAAGATGAACACAAATCGCATAAGACGATAAAAGAACACAACACGAGCCAACCCTTGTTGCGCTTCTCTACGGCCGATTCTACGAGCGCGCAGCCAAAAGGAAACTTGGATATACGTGCCGTTCTCGGACAACCACTGAAAGCAGCGGGCAACGGCCGCTTTTCACGAGCAACAGTGGGAATCGCAGAGACGGCGGGCATCACGTGGGCGTCCTGTTAGCAGTAAGATTACAAAAATATGCTTGCAGAACTTTGGGCTCATACGCGCATTTCGAAATATACGAACTTTTATTGCTGTACCGCGTGCCTTAGGAAAATACCTTTACTATTAACCTCGATACCAGACAACGAACGTGCTTCTGCATTGAAGCTCGGTCTTTACTTGACGAAGCAAGTCAGCGTCTGTGAATCCTGAAGCCCGACTTGGGTGTTTTCAAGTTTGCTCCTTGCTTCGAGCAGGTTTCCTCAAGTCAAATCGAAGCACGAGCGAAGTAACATCTCTGCATTTTCATGCGTTTCGTGCGTTTCATGAGAGCCCGTCCTGAAGTCGCCTAGATGACATTTTTTCATCAAGATGACTGCCCTAGTTTGTGCATATTGCCACGCCCGCTTCATGTTTTATTTTGACGTATTCAGGTCTGACCCGCAAGGATGGTTAGCAACGCTCCACGCAGACCGCGCGCAAACGTTTGAGAAGCTTCTTGATTGTAGTAGATCACTTTGCTAAGATTACACGTAGGACGCGAATAGTCTAGATTATTCCAGAGCTTGCGCGACCACCAGTGATAAGGCTGGAAAGTTCGATGCGTGATGTATAAAAGACGGCGCGTCCAAGCCATGATCAGTTTTATCGACGGCTGAGTCTCTGTTGGCCGCTATCAGTGTACAGTGTGTATTGCTGTAGTTTGACTTTCAGTTTCCCGGCCACAAGTTCGTCCAAATAAAGAGTTTCTTCTTGGACACGCCGACTGCTGCTTTTGTCGACGTCACAGCCCCGTGACAATATTTTGTACTGCATAAATATTTTTAATACACTTTGCGCGATTGACTTACAAGCACTGGAACCTATATCCGCTTCCTTCGTTATGAGTTTGATAGAATGAATCAATTGTTCCACGAAATGTCTGCTGGAATTCTGTGAGCTCTCACAGGCAAATAAGAATGCTTTAGCGAGAAAAGTACAGAGCATGTGCTTAAGCGGATGAGACCTCCTATAGATTTATTTTACAGCGAAAGCTGTTATGAGAGCGCAACAGCCGATTTTGGTGGCGTAGTTTTCCGTAGCCGCTATCGCACAAAATGAGAAAAAATATCCAGGAGTTGAGCGGGATGTGGCAAGAAAAGTGAGCTGTTTTGGTTGTCAGCGGTTGCTTCCCGAAGTGTCACCGGCTACAACTTCGAAACGAGAAGAAAAAAGCTTTCTCGGCGGCTGAGAGAGCTTCGCCGGTGAAGCAAACGTGCCTGGACTTTGTTTCACTAAAAATAAAGCCTGCTGGAATAAAGAATTTTAAATTCTTTATTTCGCTCATTTTAGCACAACGCAATAAAAGACGGTACAAAGGAAGAGAAGCTACAGGACAAGCGCTGAACTAGCAACTAGGAGGAGGCGGAATAAACTTTATTATTAACCAGCAATTTAAGTTCCTTGGCCTAGGCCTCCCACGTAGGGACGTCGAGGTCTTGCCTCTTCGCCGCCTCGCGGGCTTGCTGGATGGCCCATAGCTGATCGTCGAGGTGGGAGCTGCGCAGGGCAGCGCACCATCTCGACGAGAGGGTGTCGGTAGTAACATGCTGGTACTGGACGGGACATTCCCACAGCATGTGAGGGAGCGATGCTACTTGTGTCTTGCATATCTTACAAATGTTCGTAGTGTATATGTCGGGGTAAATCTTGTGATATCGGGAAAGTGACGGGTAGGAGTTTGTTTGTAGCAGGCGTAAGGTAGTGGCCTGAGCTCGAAGAATCTTCCCTCCACCTAACTAGCAACTAAATATTTTATTATAGCGACGAATATAAACCAGAAACCACATAAGGACGAATAAAAGAAAGCAGATGCACAAATGTTA